>NC_047029.1:15915099-16015610 GCF_902652985.1 Pecten maximus
GCCTTCTGTTTGTTGTTCAGTGAGGTAGTCACCAACTACTACAAGAATTCCTCAAAATAACCCTGGATGTTCACAGGGCGATAGACCCAGGAAGTAAATGTCTTATGATTCTGAATAACAATAATCATTAATTAAATGTGAGACAATAAAACGGCCACAGTTGTTATTAAAGATAGAAACACACTTAGAGCAATTTTCCGAAAATTTGGACGAAAAATGTATCCCAAATCAGGGCAAAAGTTACCATTGGCAAGCCTAGAATACATTATAATCATATCTCACCTTAAAACTGATGGAAAAGCATGTAATTATTCTGATTGTTTAATGGAAAACTGTTAGTTCTTACAAATTTTGGTCATAGTTAAAATTAAATGCCTTGGTTATCATAGTTTTTCCTCATCAAATTTAATTTTGATGAGTTTTGGGAGATTCTGTACTGTAATAATGTTTCTGTCTTTACCAGGTGCTGTACTTTATAGAGCCACTGAGATGTACACTACTGAGCCATCTGTGTGATAAGGAATTCTGTCTCTCCTGTGAGCTGGGGTTCCTGTTCCAGATGTTGGATAAACAGAAAGGCCAGGCATCACAGGTAGACTGTCTGACCAGTATCCCTAATTTCCTCTTGTTTATAAACATGACAGTCTATTTCATTATGACTTTAGTAAATTCATTTTTTTTTTGGTAGTAAGTGGAAGTTTTCTGCTAAAACAATCGGCAGCCTTTTAGTTGTAATTTGTTTCTTTATTTTGTAAAATCCTCAGACTTTTACTTGAACGGATTTTTTTAATGGAAAATTAAATATATAATATCGAAATTGAGGGTGGTGTGTAATTATAAGAGCCTTAAACAATTCTAACTGTATATTCAATAGCCATTTCCAGGCTCTGAAAAATTCTCATGATAATTAATTCACTTAAAACATTTTCGTTTCAGGATTTCATTTATAGTTAAACTTTCATTTTTTAGATTTAAAGAGAAAATTAATTACTTTTTGACATAGAGTATATGGTATCAAATTGAATAATAAGTAACCTTATGATTATCCTTGGCCCTGCTGAGTCACAAGTCTGACTCGTTTCAGGCGAGTAATTTCCTACGAGCATTTCGTACCGTTCCTGAGGCGGCAGCTCTCGGACTTGTCCTGGCAGAGAATGAGGAGAACGAAGGTCACATCAACTTGTCTAGACTCGTACAAAGCTGGCAGCGGTTTATGTTCCCACAGATTCACTCAGTAAGTTTAGAAACATTTATGTCAAGTTTTAAGAAATTAAATGAAAAATCATGTTTTGCAAAAAAAAAAAAATTAACATGGTGATTGTATCCACAATGAGGATGCCTGACATCGTTACGAAATTCTGAAAATCATCAGTAAAATAAAATCCAGTTATTATTTTTACAAAAGATGATATTTAATGTGAATTCTTCTTAAATTTTAATGTATACATTGCATTTCTAAGAAAACAAATCCTATATATCATTAATTGAAAACAGAATACCTGACAAAATCTTTAATTGAATTCATATAAATGTACATACAAATAGGAAATTCTTCAAAGAATTCTGGTGGAGGATTCAAAAGAGGAAGCAGGGGAGGGAGCTAATAAAACAGAGGACGAAAAATCTAATGAAAAACCAACAGAAACTACGCCACCAAAGTCGAGGAAAAAGAAGAAAAAGAAAGGAAAGAAGAAAGGAAAAGAACCAGCAGAGGAAGAGGACAAAGATAAAGGAGGCTCCCAGGGGGACGAGAAAGAAGTACAGGAAGCACCTGTTGAAGAAATGTAGGTTGTAGTGACATTTTAGTGTACCATGTATATTTGTTACAGAGGTCATTATTAACAAACTCATTTTGATATCTTCGTTAAGGATCAAACCCGGAATCTAGAGCACACTAGTTTTACACTCGACTGATCAAGCTAAAAAAAAGTTTAGGTTTGTCTGGGTTACATACTACTATCCAGGGAAGAACTCTTTCCAAAATGTCCGTTGCTTGTACCAATTCTTCGGAACATAACACAAAGTATAATTCCTGCGTTTCTACCTGGACGCCAATAATTTGTTTAATACCTCCACTAGTGATCAAATCTAGGACGTCCGGCTTACTACAGTAAAACACTATTATAACAAATCCCTGGGGACCAACTGAATCAGTTCGTTATATTGATAGTTCGTATTAAGTGTATTACAAATTTTTTATCTTTTCCTTAAAACTTCGCTGTATGAAAATATTAAAATGAAAATATTAGCAAGGACAAATTAAAAGCGATGCAATTATTTAAGTCAGTTAAAACTTTCTCCCGAAACTTTTCGCGTGAGGCAAGTGTGTACAAAGTAGGCCTACTAAAAACATCCTGACGTATTATTTTGAGACTCCAGAAAACGGCTTATCTCGTGTAAATAATCACTCGCTGTAGCACCACTAATTACGGAATGTTCCTCTTCTGTCTCTATTTTCTCCTCCTCTTCACTGTCTGCAATGTTCATAATGTCTTTTACAGCATCTGCATCAGTCATCTCTGACAAAATCGGTCGAGGTGACCTTTACCCCGGAAGCCTTGTTTTCACTAGCTCGTTGCTTGATGATAAAGCCATTGCATCTAAGAATGGATTAACAACTTGACATAAACATCGATAAAACAACTTACTTTATTCAGAAGTCATGGAAAACAACTCACCGATTCAATAGCTGTACAAATATATACCCTGAAATGTGCCCTCGGGCGCCTCTTGGTAACACAGTCGTGATCACCAGGGCGCTAAATTGGTTCATAGACAATATTTTGCTATGTGAAATTCGCAATATAATTACAGAATTACATAGAAGTAAGAGGAGAATAGCTGGGGAATCGGAATCAGTTCGTAATATCTATAAAACCGCTATAAGCTTGTTCGTACTAAACGTGTTTTACTGTATATATAATCTTATACTCGACCGATCAAGCTAGAGTAGTTCATTCTAGTGGTAGACAATGTATTTTAGATAGTATTTATATAATTACAGGGCTACATAATGTGTGATACTTCCATTATAACATGAAGTGTTGGATTTGTATAAATATTTGCTGCTTTTGTGGTACAGTGAATTTAGGTTATTACTAAAGTCTTAAGGTTTTAATGTGGTATCTGATGAAATTTGTACATACCCATGAACAGTAAAAATGCTGGAACGAAAGATTCTATTTTACAATACTTTTGTGCGAGTCTTTATTTTGACATTATTGATACAACAAAAGATGTTTGTATGTGTCCTGTTCTCATATGTGTATACAGATACGAGGAGACATCAGTTCTGTCCAGTCTGATGCACCTGAAGATGGTGACAACATTAAAGTGTCGGTGTGGCCTGGAAACCCTGAAGACATCAGACAATGCTCTGATTAACCTCTCCTATCCTGACTGTTCTCCACCAGGTAATACTCACCTCCACCAGGTAATACTCACCTCCATCAGGTAATACCTCCACTAGGTAATACTCACTTCCACCAGGTAATACTCACCTCCACCAGGTTATACTCGCCTCCACCAGTAATACTCGCCTCCAACAGGTAATACTCACCTCCATCAGGTAATACTCACCTCCACCAGGTAATACTCACCTCCACCAGGTAATACTCACCTCCACCAGGTAATACTCATGATCACCTCCATCAGGTTATACTCGCCTCCACCAGGTCCTGCTTACAAGCTTAGAACTTGTTTCGAGAATTTCAAAATTAGAATTGTACTCGATATAACCTAACAAAACCAGGCTAATTGGAGATCTAGTCTAGAGTACATGATTGTACTCTTCACATGAAATATAAATCAGAGAATTACATCAGATTAAATCAGCAATATAAAAACTGATATATCCGGTTAGTAAGACCTCCATGCCTCACCTGAAAACATAGTTAACAGAAACCAGGTGACATTAATTACAATGAGCTTATAACCGAGTATGAATTTGTACTTCATGTGTATTTCTAGGTCCTAACAAGCCACCAGTGATGTTCACGTTTGCCCAGGTGTTAAAACATAGCATGATGATGGAGCAGACAACACAAGCTTGGTGCAATGAGTGTAGTCGTTACCAGCCACACGTATGTAAAATCTTCCTTAACTTCGATGAAATTTGGCAGGAAGCTTCGAATTTCATGGCCAAAGGTCAACCAAAATTGTGAATTATATGGTCCCGACAGCACAGGGGCCTAAGGGGCGGGGCCAAAAGGGTCAAATTGTAATGAGTAAAATTTCAAAAATCTTCTTCTAAACTCCCAAATATGGTAGAATAAAAAATAAAAAAACTCTTCACAGATAGAAAGGTTTTAGGTCCTTTTAACCAAAATTGTGAATTTCATAACCTTTGGGTTTATAAAGGGAAATAACATTTTTGAGTATGATTTGTTCCAATTGCTATTGGAAATTATACAAACTTGGTTAGAATTATCAGTACGGTATGCCTGTTGTAAACTATGTGTATATTGGCATTGACTGACCCCCAGGGGCTTATGGGCGGGGCCAAAAAGGGTAAAATAAACTGAAATTTCAAGAAACTTTTTCTCAAGACCTAAATAAGGTAGAATCAAATACTCTTCATATATGAAAGGGTCTTATCTTTAAAGGTGCTTTACAAAAATTGGGAATTTTATGACCCTGGGGTCCCACGTTGGCGCCTTGGGAGGGGGTAAACTTAAAATGGTAAAATTAACTAAAATTTCAAAAAAATTCTTCTAAAAACCACAATAGTAGATAGAATAAAATGCACTTCATAGATGGAAGGGTCTTAAGAATAAAATGCACTTCATAGATGGAAGGGTCTTAAGGTGTTTTACCAAAATTGTAAATTTCATGACCCTGGGGTCTCAAGTTTGCCCATGGGTTTATATAGGGAAATCACGATTTTGGCTTTCATTTGTTTGATTTCTTTTGGAATTCATTCTTACTTTGTTAACATTATCACCATGGGATGACAGCTTGATGGTATGCACATGTTGGTACTGACTGACCCCCTGGGCTGATGGGCGGGCCAAAAAGGGTCAGTTAAATGAGCTGAAATGTTTCAAAACTCAGGTGACCGTTAAGGCCCATTGGCCTCTTTAATGGGTCTTTTGTTAAAAAAATGGAAAGGGGGGTTGTAAATGGATTGGGTCTTTATTCTGAACTCGGGGTAACCTTTTCTCAAATTTTGTTTCAGTGAAGGATTAATTTTTTTGTTTTTGTTTTGCATTTCTTTTCAGACACGACTGAAAGTTATACAAAATCTTCCTGACATTTTGGCATTTAATTGTGGTCTGGAAAATGTCAGAGACTTTGAATTCTGGCTTATTCAACAAATGGTAAGTTATTCAGAAGAAAATAAGAAAATAACGACAAAACGCATCAAGATCAGGCATATAGCATAAACACATTCTGTTGGTCTGGCTGTCTCTCTTTGATTAGCCTTCGTGTTTTGGCCCATTTCTGATCAAATGAATATAATTTAATTTTGCTTGTAACAAGCATTTTCATTGGCTCAAAAAATTATGTTATCATCTCATAACATAAATAATGACTGTGACGTCAGCGGAGTAATCGTTGTTCACAGGATTTTTTATTTATCAGTGTGTTTTTAATTATCTGGAGCAAAATAAAGATGTTAAACTTAATGAAAATGTTTCTTATCGTTGTTAATTAAATTATAAGGGTTAACTGTAATATTTTTTTTCATTATTGAGCAATAGCACAAAAAACTGGGGTGTACTCTTTTCATAAACCGCTTCGCGGTTTATTCAGAGTACACTCCAGTTTTTTGTGTTATTGCTCAATAACGTAAAAAAAATATTACAGTTAACCCTTAAATAACAATCATAAAACTGATTCCAGCATTTCTGGAACATATCTACAAAACTGCTGAAAAACATGATCAAACTTTAAATTAAAAATTGCACCAATTTAGAGATTACTTGTTACTTTGAATGGATGATTTACCACAGCCCATCTGATTTCCTCCGCTGTATATTATGGCTCCAGTGTGTGACTTTAATCACTACTTCTGTTACATCCTTCATATTGACTATTACCTCCAAACATCCTATAGAGTAATCTTGGCGAGATATCGTTCCAGTGACAAGGTCGTCTTGGTGAAGGAACTGATATACCATGTCTGTGTCGTTTTGGGATGTTGTTTCTTTTTCTCATAAAGGTTCTTTGCCAAAACTATGAGGTTATTATGAAGTGAAACGTGAAACATGTTTTAGACTTTTATCAGACTGCAATTAGTAATAAGTTTGACTATTGAAATGCTTCATTATATCGGACATAAATACATATCGTATACAGACAATATTTAAAAGAAAATTGTCAAGATTTAAAAGTTGTGTTTAAATCTAAAATTTAGTTAGTCCCCTTGCTTGTTTGATATTATTTCGTAAATTATGTCATCGTAAAAATCAGTTAATTTTGTTTGTTTCAGTATTACAGTTTATAGTGGATTATGTTTTAATGTTGATATTTGTACTACTAGATTTGTCTGTTTATAGCTGATCAAACAACAGAGAGAAGAGTCCGGGGAAAGTCTCTCTAGTACAAACTCCTCTCCACTAATGTCCACCTCCTCCCAGGTTATGTGTCGCTATGGACGCTCCTGTACGAGGAAGGGATGTCGCTTCAAACATGAGCCTGGCCATGGGTAGGTCATCAGAAACAAAAGCTTTTGCTTGTGTATCTTCAAAAGTTTTAAAAGTCATAGACAAAACATTCACTTTGTCAATTTTCACAATATATATTTATATATATATATATTTTTATTAAGTTGAGTTAAGGTAAGTTTCAGCAAATTATTCTTTGAAATGAATAGGATTTGTTATGAGTTCTGATAATTCGCTGCATGCATGCTGGAGCAGATGGCTATTGGCTATGCAGCCTGGCCATGGGCAAGTCATCAGAAACAATAGTTTTTGCTTGTCCATTTTCAAAATTTTTGAAAGAAAAGTCTTGGACAAAAACATTTGCTGAACTTTGTCAATTTTCACAGAATTATTATTATTATTTTTTTTTTAGCAAGTTTAAGGAAATTATTCTTTAAATATATTGTTCAGACTTCAGATATTTAGCTTCATGCATTCTGGAACAGATGGCTATGCAGTTCATTGAAAGATTTTGTTAACTTTGAAGGTTTCAACAGTGATAGAATTTATATCTTGAACAAATTGTGTTCATCTAGTGAAGATTATATTTACAGTTTGGTTGCTGTAAAGTTTGTTTTGATGTGTTTGACTTTGACCAAATATGGATGTAATTATTGAATAACAGGCAAGGGATACATGTTTTAATTAATTTGACATTGACCAAATATGGATGTAATCAGTGAACAACAGGTGAGACCGGTTCCAATGTGGGCCTCTTATTTAATTTGAATGATCTACTTGCCTTGTTAAGAAGATGTGCATGTTGTACTCTGTCACATGAGCCAGTATACAACACTATTAGGACACTGTCTTATTACAGAGATAAGGATAAAGAGCCAGAAGAAGATATGAATTCAATCTGGATTCCCATGGGCCTCCGAGTGGAACTCTCTAATGAAGGGAGGGTAGAATTAGTGGAAATTCCAGATGATGTATGTATTCAACACATGTCAAGTTAAAAATAAAATAGTTATTACCAGTAATAAAATATATTATAGTTAGACTATTGTTACAGTAACACCAGTTATATAATGTATAATAGTTAGACTATTGTAACAGTAACACCAGTTATATAATATATTATAGTTAGACTATTGTTACAGTAACACCAGTTATATAATATATTATAGTTAGACTATTGTTACAGTAACACCGGTTATATAATATATAATAGTTACACTATTGTTACAGTAACACCAGTTATATAATATATTATAGTTAGGCTATTGTTACAGTAACACCGGTTATATGATATATTATAGTTACATTATTGTAACAGTAACACCAGTTATATAATATATTATAGTTAGACTATTGTTACAGTAACACCGGTTATATAATATATTATAGTTAGACTATTGTTACAGTAACACTAGTTATATAATATATTATAGTTAGACTATTGTTACACACGTACAGTAACACCAGTTATATAATATATGATAGTTAGACTATTGTTACAGTAACACCAGTTATATAATATATTATAGTTAGACTATTGTTACAGTAACACCGGTTATATAATATATTATAGTTAGACTATTGTTACAGTAACACTAGTTATATAATATATTATAGTTAGACTATTGTTACACACGTACAGTAACACCAGTTATATAATATATGATAGTTAGACTATTGTTACAGTAACACCAGTTATATAATATATAATAGTTAGACTATTGTTACAGTAACACCGGTTATATAATATATTATAGTTAGACTATTGTTACAGTAACACCAGTTATATAATATATTATAGTTAGACTATTGTTACAGTAACACCAGTTATATAATATATTATAGTTAGACTATTGTTACAGCAACACCAGTTATATAATATATTATAGTTAGACTATTGTTACAGTAACACCGGTTATATAATATATTATAGTTAGACTATTGTTACAGTAACACCGGTTATATAATATATTATAGTTACACTATTATTACAGTAACACCAGTTATATAATGTATAATAGTTAGACTATTGTTACAGTAACACCAGTTATAGTAACACCGGTTATATAATATTATAGTTACACTATTGTTACAGTAACACCGGTTATATATAATATTATAGTTAGACTATTGTTACAGTAACACCAGTTATATAATATATAATAGTTAGACTATTGTTACAGCAACACCAGTTATATAATATATTATAGTTAGACTATTGTAACAGTAACACCAGTTATATAATATATTATAGTTCAGGGGTCGACATTAGCGCTTGTCCGATTGTCCGGTACCAGACGAAATTGATGTCGGACAAGTGAAATCATTAAAGTACTTGTCCGACGGGACAAGTAACAAATCTGTCATTGTGTTTTATTTATGTTATATTCTGAAGTCAAAACTGATTCAATACTCACTGTAAAATGAGTAAAAACTCCTTTAAATTGTGTTAACCATCGAACGGAAGTGAGTTGCATGCTTATTAAAGCTTCATTCGGAACTACATAGAAATGATGGCAGACTTCCGAGGGCTCTCGAAAACATGTTATCGGTATCACTAGTATGTTTGAAACGCATGCGAATGCTGTACATGTGAGAGCATTGATACTATGACAGATACCGTCTGCTGGAATCGTAATAAAAATGAATCAGTTTTGATATAATTAAGGAGGCTACAGATGAAGCAGACTATCGTGCCCTAGAAAACGGTGACATGTTTTAATGTTTTTACAGTAGTAAGTTTGTTTAATAAGTTTAGTCGAACAGTTCTTCATGAAAGTTAATTATTTTAAAGTACTTCATTCATCTGCTTTTAGGTAAAAAAAGGATGGTTTAGTAAAACTTAATAACTTGTAATAATGCTTTCTAGCTGTTTTATTGTTGTTAGTAATTATTATGAGTCAAAATTATGGCTTGCAGTGCTTACCTCTACACTATAATAAATCATCTCGCTGTTTACACATAACAGATGGAAAGTAGAAACACATGTAGGACAAGTGATTATTTCATTCGGACAAGTGAATTTATCTTATCACTTGTCCGAAGGGACAAGTGCAGAAAAAAGTTAATGTCGACCCCTGTAGTTAGACTATTGTTACAGTAACACCAGTTATATAATATATTATAGTTTGACTATTGTTACAGTAACACCGGTTATATAATATATTATAGTTAGACTATTGTTACAGTAACACCAGTTATATAATATATTATAGTTAGACTATTGTTACAGTAACACCAGTTATATAATATATAATAGTTAGACTATTGTTACAGTAACACCAGTTATATAATATATAATAGTTAGACTATTGTTACAGTAACACCAGTTATATAATATATTATAGTTAGACTATTGTTACAGTAACACTAGTTATATAATATATTATAGTTAGACTATTGTTACAGTAACACCGGTAATATAATATATTATAGTTAGACTATTGTTACAGTAACACTAGTTATATAATATATTATAGTTAGACTATTGTTACAGTAACACCGGTTATATAATATATTATAGTTAGACTATTGTTACAGTAACACCGGTTATATAATATATTATAGTTAGACTATTGTTACAGTAACACCGGTAATATAATATATTATAGTAAGACTATTGTTACAGTAACACTAGTTATATAATATATAATAGTTACACTATTGTTACAGTAACACTAGTTATATAATATATTATAGTTAGACTATTGTTACAGTAACACCAGTTATATAATATATTTATAGTTAGACTATTGTTACAGTAACACCAGTTATATAATATATTATAGTTAGACTATTGTTACAGTAACACCAGTTATATAATATATAATAGTTAGACTATTGTTACAGTAACACCAGTTATATAATATATAATGGTTAGACTATTGTTACAGTAACACCGGTTATATAATATATAATAGTTAGACTATTGTTACAGTAACACCAGTTATATAATATATTATAGTTAGACTATTGTAACAGTAACACCAGTTATATAATATATAATAGTTACACTATTGTTACAGTAACACTAATTATATAATATATTATAGTTAGACTATTGTTACAGTAACACCAGTTATATAATATATAATAGTTAGACTATTGAAACAGTAACACCAGTTATAGTAACACCGGTAATATAATATATTATAGTTAGACTATTGTTACAGTAACAGTTATGCATAACTTATTACTCCAAATAAAAATGGCCACAAGTATCCCATAGGACATGATGGAGAAGGGGCATTCTTTTAGCTAATAGCCTGCGTCTATTGGGGTATCACATATCATACTTCTCAGTATGTTCTTTATAAATATTGGTAATGATAACTGTCCAGTGTATTATTACCTAATTCAGAACTTAGTCACATGTCATGAGTTAATTTTAAACATTTTTCATCAATTTGTATTGTCTAAACATTATATAATACATGAACAGGAGCCGTTGCCAAAAGAGGAAGACCCAAACATCAAGTATTATGAACTGTATGCGACAGTGGCCCACATCAAGGATTCAAAGTCTGGTGGGAATTTGGTGACACACATCAATGTTGGAGAGACGTATCATTTCCGCAAGGAAAACGTGACCTGTACACAGTGGTATCTCTTCAATGACTTCTCGATTACACCAGTAGAAAAGGTAAGTCCCAAACCTCTCCAGCCTCCTCTATTACACCAGTAGAGATGGTAAGTCCCAAACCTCTCCAGCCTCCTCTATTACACCAGTAGAAAAGGTAAGTCCCAAACCTCTCCAGTCTCCTCTATTACACCAGTAGAGATGGTAAGTCCCAAACCTCTCCAGCCTCCTCTATTACACCGGTAGAGATGGTAAGTCCTATACCTCTCCAGCCTCCTCTATTACACCAGTAGAGAAGGTAAGTCCCAAACCTCTCCAGCCTCCTCTATTACACCAGTAGAGATGGTAAGTCCCAAACCTCTCCAGCCTCCTCTATTACACCAGTAGAGGAGGTAAGTCCCAAACCTCTCCAGCCTCCTCTATTACACCAGCCTCCTCTATTACACCAGTAGAGATGATAAGTCCTATACCTCTCCAGCCTCCTCTATTACACCAGTAGAGAAGGTAAGTCCCAAACCTCTCCAGCCTCCTCTATTACACCAGTAGAGATGGTAAGTCCCAAACCTCTCCAGCCTCCTCTATTACACCAGCCTCCTCTATTACACCAGTAGAGATGATAAGTCCTATACCTCTCCAGCCTCCTCTATTACACCAGTAGAGAAGGTAAGTCCCAAACCTCTCCAGCCTCCTCTATTACACCAGTAGAGAAGGTAAGTCCCAAACCTCTCCAGCCTCCTCTATTATACCAGTAGAGATGGTAAGTCCCAAACCTCTCCAGCCTCCTCTATTACACCAGTAGAGATGGTAAGTCCCAAACCTCTCCAGCCTCCTCTATTACACCAGTAGAGAAGGTAAGTCCCAAACCTCTCCAGCCTCCTCTATTACACCAGTAGAGATGGTAAGTCCCAAACCTCTCCAGCCTCCTCTATTACACCAGTAGAGATGGTAAGTCCCAAACCTCTCCAGCCTCCTCTATTACACCAGTAGAGATGATAAGTCCTATACCTCTCCAACCTCCTCTATTACACCAGTAGAGATGGTAAGTCCCAAACCTCTCCAGCCTCCTCTATTACACCAGTAGAGATGATAAGTCCTATACCTCTCCAGCCTCCTCTATTACACCAGCCTCCTCTATTACACCAGTAGAGATGATAAGTCCTATACCTCTCCAGCCTCCTCTATTACACCAGCCTCCTCTATTACACCAGTAGAGATGGTAAGTCCCAAACCTCTCCAGCCTCCTCTATTACACCAGTAGAGATGGTAAGTCCTATACCTCTCCAGCCTCCTCTATTACACCAGCCTCCTCTATTACACCAGTAGAGATGATAAGTCCTATACCTCTCCAACCTCCTCTATTACACCAGTAGAGATGGTAAGTCCCAAACCTCTCCAGCCTCCTCTATTACACCAGCCTCCTCTATTACACCAGTAGAGATGAAAAGTCCTATACCTCTCCAGCCTCCTCTATTACACCAGTAGAGATGATAAGACCATGGCCTCTCCTGCCAATTCTTGTTTGAGCTGTACATGTACCTTGCTAAAGTTGAAATTTCAAATTCTATTCTGTGTGTCACCATACTCGAATAAACCCACTCCCCTAGTGTGAAAGTTGAGAAGTTTGGCAAGAGCTTATTTGTGAACCAGCTTTTGCTAAGTTAATACTGTTTCAAAATCAATGAATTTGCAAAAGTGAGATAGTGAGCTTACAAATTAACACAATATCTTCCTTTTAATCTGATTGAATTTTATTGAAATCAAAATTTTGGTTTTACTATGATCAGCATTAACATGTTCTATTCATACATTGCTTGTCATGAAGAATTACATTTTATTTCAAAGCAAATATAGTTACTCATCCTTTTGACTAGAACACATATGAAACTACAAATGTTATCCTGGCAGAGGGTATAATGAAACTACAAATGTTAACCTGGCAGAGGGTATAATGAAACTACAAATGTTATCCTGGCAGAGGGTATAGATTAAGGAAATTTACATTAAGCTTGAGTAGGACTCATTAGGGCTATTCCGTTATATATTCAACGGGAGTAATCCAGAAGTAAAGAAATTTGATCTATACATGGTTGGTGATGGAGAAAAACTAACCTATTGTATAGTACTGTTTGAATTAAATCTCCTCTATGGGTTGTCACTGTTTCACAAATCTGGAGTCATCCCATTAGGCAGATATTTTTATGGAATAGCCATTAGAAGAAGTCGTTTCGATCTCTTTTCAATATAATATTACTCTCTCTGTTTTTTGTTCTTTCAGCATGAGGCAGTGCAATTCAACCTGGACTGGAAAGTACCATGTACAATTTATTTCATGAGAAGACAGGTTCATAAACATTATGACATACCAGGTTGGTTTAAGAAAAAATACAAGAAGTTTCTTTCTTGAATTTTACGTGTCTTTTTTTCAGTAGCGCTTACAGACAGTAAAACATTTCTCAAATTGAAAAAAAAAAAAAGTTCACAGTTATCCCTAGTTGGGTTGTAATATGTTGTTGTATTCTCCCTCTGTACGTCAGTTGTAAGATCCCTTGTGATCTCATACTGTCAGTATCAAGAGTACTCTTCAACTGTCTAGCAATGATTTAAATCTTGTTTTCCCTAATACAGTGAAGAATCCAATCTCTGCTGACATATTGTTTGATGACGTTGCTCTAGTCAACCCACAACGAAGGAAAGTGTCATTTACACCTCTAACTGCAGAAGAGCTTCCAAAAGAAGGGGACACTATCGCACTGGATGCAGAGTTTGTTTCATTGAATCAGGTAATGTTGTTGTTGTTTGATTTCAGATACAAAAAGAAGAAGATATATCTGATTCTAATTTAAACAGGCATGTTATGAAATAGATTGCGCAGCACGAGTGAAAAATATCAAAATATTAGCCACACGAGTGAAATATATTTGGTATTACTGAAGACACTGTTAGATATTCTGTTTATTACATTTTTTATCAACGAAAAACCTACCCCGTATGCTAACTAGGCCTACAGCAATAATTTGTAAATAAAAAAGTAGTTTCCCCTGTCCAGGTGCTGACATATATGTCGGGCTTTCTGATTGGTCAATTATTTTGGAATTTTCTAATCATTAATTTGATTGGTCAAATCAGCACTAGTGAAAAGTATCACTTTTATAGAATGAAGAATTTTTGATATTTCACTGGTAAAAATGCAATAAAGCATAATCTATTACAGAGTAAATTATGGTGTTACATGAAGATGCAAAAATATAACTATAATATCCAGAAGAATTCAATATTAGAAAAAATAAAAAGCTTAGATATTGCTTCTTCATACAAGTGTGTATAACATTTATACTGTGTTTTTAGTTTTTTACCAGTATGCTTCTTACAACACCACATTTTATCTGCTTTGGTTGCGAAAAAAATCACTAATGAATTTGATCTGATGTAATCTGTAACCTTTGTAGCCACATTTGTTGAATTGTGTTGCTGTCATCTACTTTATCACAGGAAGAATCAGAGCTGAGAAGTGATGGCACAAGGTCTACCATTAAACCAAGTCATCTGACTGTGGCGAGAATCTCCTGTATTAGAGGGTAGGTCAAAAATTTATTTACCAAACATTTCAACCAAAGAACATTATTGACGAAAATAACATAGATGTAATTGTTATATTGTAGATCATGAATGCATCATTGTGAATAAGATGTTTTAAAATGTTATGATGTATTAGCATGAATGCAACAAGATCATTGTGAATTAGATTCATCATAAAAAAACAAACATTTTGGTGACATTAAACTGTCCAATTAGTTTATCACAATGAATATGTGTTGACTGATAATAATTTCATAATTACCTATAGATTTGAATCCAAATATGCATATTGACAAGATTATTATCTTCCAGATAAAAGGATAATCCATGATTACCTCAGGTTAGCTTCTACGTGTTCATGTTTTCAAAACAACACAAGACATTTTAATGGATTCACAATATGCAAAATAGATCTGGTATACAAATTTTGCTTAGTGTGTGGAGATATTCGACATTTTTGAGGAATAAATGATATAATTTTCATATTACAGGCAAGGTGATAAATGCGGGGAGCCATTCATTGATGATTATATATCTACACAGGAACAGGTCAGTACATTGACTTAAGAAGGCTTGGATTTACAAAAAATGTCTCGTACTTTGTTGTGATGCCAATCTGTAATGTTTATACTCCCCAGGTATTTAAGGGTGAGAGGAGTATGTCAGCATTCACTATTATAAATTATGTGTGTGCGTCTTTCTCTCAATACCATATCCCTTCTACTCATTTTCCTATCTTTAATTTTCTTGTCCGCTGAAAGGCCGTTAATAATAATGATAATGAGTTTCAACCACTTGTGCTATTTATAACTCATAGATATAAGTTAGGTCATAGTAAGTGATAGTCGTAATCTTGTTTGTTTCAGGTTGTAGATTACTTGACCCAATATTCTGGTATCAAGCCAGGTGACCTTGACCCCACAGTGTCCTCAAAGCACTTAACGACCTTGAAATCAACGTACCAGAAGCTGAGATATCTGGTAGATGCTGGTTGTCTGTTTGTAGGTCATGGATTGAAGAAAGACTTCAGAGTCATCAATATCAGAGTAAGTAAAGGAAATGTTTGTTGGAGTCCTTAACCCAGTTTCTACTTTTTGTTGATTATATAAATCACGTGCAATTTTAGACCGATGTAAGTACACTAGATCTACATTGTATACCTGTTACTTACATTCTGTCTTTCTACCAATTTCTTAAATTTCTATTTCGAAATAAAGTCAGTAACTAATACAGATTCCCTATCATCTAGTTTAAACATATCATTACCAAGAGTCTAAGAATCAAAGGAAAAACTTGTCTAGATATTGTAAACTGATGACGTCAAGTGTTACAGTGGTATCGAATGACACAATGATAACACACTTGATTTCCCTCAAGGCAGAGGTAGAAGGTATATATGTAGTCACCTGCCTGACCACATGGTTTAATCAGCAGATACTATGGTTTCCTCCAACACTAAGACCTCTCATGTACTTCCATCTGGGCTATAACAAGAGGGATTGATATAAGTTGCTAAATAGAGTCTACAACTAGTGATTGTCGATCATTGAAGTGCAGTCTAAACTTATATGTATAAGATTTTGGCAAAGTAGTGAAATTTCTCATCAAGGGAAACAACCCTGACATTGGTGTGTGCTTCAGCTGATCAGTGGCAGTTATCTCCCCTACAATAACCACTACATGAGCCTGTTCGTTTATGTGGACAAACAGGTTTGTCAGTCTTTAAATGTAATATTTAACACATATATCTTGACTGACCTGAAAATGTTAATACAGACCTTGGTAGTCCTTGTCAAGGCTCGTCTCCTAAAGTACTACTCCGATTTTAAAGAAACTTGGTATTCATGATCAGTATCACATGTAGTTGTGCATCCCACTTTTTTTTTTTCCGAAAAACCGATTTTCAAAATGGCCGCCGGCTTCTCATTGGTTTTGGCGTGTCCGGACAACTCCTAAAGTACTACTTCGATTTTAATGAAACTTGGTATACATGATCAGTATAACATGTAGTTGTGCATGCCAATTTTTCTTTTCGAAAAAAAACATTTTTCAAAATGGCCACCGGCTTCTCATTGGTTGAGGCTTGTCCGGACAACTCCTCCTAAAGTACTACCCCAATTTTAACGAAACTTGGTATACGTGATCAGTAAAACACGTAGTTTAAAAAATGGGAAATAAATAGTTGCACTCCTGGGTCAGGCAGGGGACTTTGTATTGCTGTTGCAATACTATCCATCCTTGTTTCATAAATGAACAACACCGATCAAACTAGTCTGTTTGGACCGCAAAATGAAAACGGCCCATTTGTCCTGTTTGCCCAGGAAACAATTCACTCTTTGTGCTTAGTACCACAGAGTTTTTCAGTTATAGGGTACAAGTGTGACTTCAAGAGTAGTTCTTTTGGGATACTAGGATACCAAAGTGTTAACTCATAACCCATTACAGGTATATATTATCAGTTACATGTACTTCCACTCCATTTATATAATATATGTTTTCTACAGGTTCCCAAGGACCAAGTTATAGACACAGTAGAACTCTTCCACATCCCACGCCAAAGGATGATCTCACTCAAGTTTCTCGCTTGGTACTTCCTCAGTAAGTATTTAAAACTTTATTAAATATTAAGACATTTAGTGTTTATCAAACTGTATGTTTGATATCAAGCTCATCTATCTTCCGATGCTTTCTTAGGATCATCATGCTACGTGTCAGGGTAAATCTTGCAAAAAAATAATAGATCAGTTTGACCTATATTTGTTTTGAATGGTAAAAATGATTTGTAGAACACCTGTACTCACTATATCGTGTGGGACCATACAATTTCTCTGTAGGTATATCTTGGGAAGGCAGTGTTTTATGTATCACAAATAGTTCACTATCTTATTGTCACAGAGTTCGTCATAAAGTAAAGCAATTTCATAAGCTTTCATGTTTTCTTTATTTTTTCTCAATTTTTCAGAGCTGAATATCCAGTCTACAACCCACGACTCTGTTGAGGATGCACACACAGCTCTTCAGCTGTACCTCAAGTACCAGGAGATGTCTAAAGAAGGTATGGACAAAGTGCGGGCCACCATCAAGGAAATGTACGAAGAGGGCCGTCGTATTCAGTGGAAAATCCCAGACTTAGAGGAGGAAGAACAGACTGAGGAACAAGTTGCTCTGTTGTGAGCAGTGTAACATACTGGGAAAGTAAAAGTAGGATCTGTAGTGTTTGCAGCAAGATAACCAATGAAGTGCTTGTAAAGCGAAAGATACATACCAGTGATGCTGTGTGATTTACATGTAAAGTGAAAGTAACATACCAGTGCTGTTCCTTTGTGATTTATTTGTAAAGTGAAAGTAACATACCAGTGCTGCTGTGTGATTTATATGTAAAGTGAAAGTAACATACCAGTGCTGCTGTGTGATTTATATGTAAAGTGAAAGTAACATACCAGTGCTGCTGTGTGATTTATATGTAAAGTGAAAGTAACATACCAGAGCTGCTGTTTGATTTATATGTAAAGTGAAAGTAACATGCCAATGCTGCTGTGTGATTTACATGTGTAAAGTGAAAGTAAGATACGATTGCTCTCCTTGTTGTCCACCACCACTTACCAACTTAATGTACTCAATTACTGGGATTCTTATTTATTGTTTGGTAGCTTAAAAAGATATTGATGTTAATGTCAGTTTAATTACTGTGAAATTATAGGTTGTTAAGTATTTGGTGAGACGATGAAATAACAGAGTCATGTTTCCCAAACAATATCTCATTTGTCTACTTTTTAAGCATATGTTTGTTTACTTTTTCCTTGGCAAGTATTTCAGCATAGTGACTAACTGTATACATCACGGATGTAAACGTAAATATCACTTTCGTCTGTATCCGTATTGTACAGCTTATAACATTTATTGACTGTCATGCTTTTATCATCCTCAAAATTCCAGTGGTTGTTAGCTCACCTGGTCCAAAGGACCAAGGTGTGCTTATGCCTTACCATGGCATCCAACATCCGTCCGTCAACAATTGACTTCATCTTCCGATAAGAATTCAACCAAATTTGGTAGGAACCATCCCTATACTATGTGGCTGGGATTCAAATCTATACAAATGATGGGGCTGACCCCACAGGTGCCAGAGTGGCAGGGTCAAAAAGTGTCCATTTGGCAATATTGATATTAACAACTTCTTCTCTGGAACTAAGCAATGTATGACATTGATATTTTAGTGGTTACATCCCTAGGTGGCTTGGATACAAATTTATACATGGGCTGACCCCCCAGTTGCCTGAGGGGCAGGGCAAAAGGGAGCAATTTGACTATAGTATATTGCTATAAACGACTTCTTTTATTTTTGAAACTGTTGAGATCCCCCTAACCATATATACCGTAGTATTGTTAGCCATCAAAAGATAAACACATTCATGCTGTAAAAATAGGCCTTGGACTCTTTCTCCACCCCTGAAGACTTAGTTCCTTTGTTATAACTTTGAAGCTGTTGAGATCCCTACCCCATAATCTTATGTAGCATTGCTGGGCATCAAAAGATGAATATAAAAATAGACCCTCACTCCAAAAGACTTAGTTCCTTTGTTATATCTTTGAAATATTTGCTCAAATCAACCAGGTGACTGATACAGGCCCTATGGGCCTCTTGTATTAATGTACAATGTGAAGGGATGTTAAAATAATTGAGATTGTATCACTTGGATCTTGTGTATCTAACCCTTTATTCCCATTGTAAATCTTTCCTATTTTTCTTATCAAATTGTATCAGGAATATGAAATTGACATTATGGAATGATTGTAACTTGAAGTTATCAAAGATTAAAATTTATTTTCAACTGCACATTAATGAAAATCATGTTGAAATGTAAAGGCCAATATTGAAATATATTTGTTGTTAGAGAATTGTGACTGAACTATGTATAGTGCTAATGGATAGAAGCCTGTGCATGTATACACACAAATAAATAAAATATTGAAAAGTTTTTAATGGTATTCTTTATCCATGGTTCGTACAAGTGATAAAAAGTGCCTGAATTTTGAGTCAGTGCAGGAAAAGAGCTTGAATTTGGGGTCAGTGCTGGGAAAGAGCTTGAATTTGGAGTCAGTGCTGGAATTTGCTCACGAGTGCTTGAAAAGTACTTGAATTCATACTTGCTGTGAACATGCTTTTTCAGATTTCTAAAAATAAGTAATTTATCAACAAGGAAATTATGAAAAGATTTTAATCATCAACATTATC
This sequence comes from Pecten maximus, assembly GCF_902652985.1. NCBI lineage: Eukaryota > Metazoa > Mollusca > Bivalvia > Pectinida > Pectinidae > Pecten > Pecten maximus. The sequence continues at coordinate 15,935,099 of NC_047029.1, forward strand.
TACCTAATTTTTGATAATGTCCAGATTGGATTATTTGGTTATTTATTACAATAAGTCTTTTGAGCACTTCACATACATGACTCAATTTTTTACTTTTATCATATTAAAAACAAAAAATACCTCAATTCCCTACAAGTTTTGACAAAAATGCACCTGGAAAATTGAGAGAAAAAAATGCTGGAAAAGTTCTTGAAAAGTGCTTGAATTTTGGTATGAAAAATTTGTATGAACAGGTGTTTTTTCTGTAAGTATGGAAAAGATTAATACCTACATGAATTATAATACTTACAAGCAAAAAGACCATGTCCAAAAGTAAGCCCTCACCTTTACAAATTATTCAATTTCTAAACGGTTATCATCCGGAATGTTGCTCACATATAATCCTTTCCCAAACTTAAGTTCTGAAATTTTGCACGAGATGGTGGAATTAACACAGTACTACATGATATATGTATAGAAAACCCCCTTTTCCATGTTTACCTCTGTTTTGACCATCCTATATATTTTTCTGACTTTCTTTTGGCCTGTAGATTCAAGAATGAAACAGCTTTATAATGAAATTATAATAATTATTGTCATATTTTATCAGTTATTAATATTTGAGATCCTGTTTAGAAATATAATTTTATCTACAATCTTTAATGTGTACATTCCCCTGAATATTTCGGTGACATTAAAGATTATGTTTACGGTAGAAAGTTGCAATATAATTCTTTATGGTCAGAATCTGGCTACATTCAAACGTGAAATTGAAGGAATGAATAGCTCTTCCATTAATTCAGTCAGAGGAGAAGTTTGGTAACAAGTCCACCAAGCAGGACCGTGGTTAAGCTATGCCAATCCGACAGGGGCTTGGCACGATTTTCCAAATGATGGTCCATATATAGTGTCACTATCATACATATATATATATGGACCATCATTTGGAAAATCGTGCCAAGCCCCTGTGGTCAATCCGACACACCTAGGACCTTCAGGACATTTCAATATCGGCTTCTTTCTTGAACCAGATAGTAACTTCTTCGCTTCCCAAAACCAACGTGTTAACATGTTAGAGTAACTTCGATATACTTGGACTTAAGCTTGTTCCAAATACGATTTCAGTGATAGATACTGAATACAGTCTGGAACAATCAGCATACATGATGTACAAACGGAGTTTTGAAAGAGACAAGTTGATGACGAGCGGCCATCATGATCTCGCTGAAAATTTGTCTAGTTCCTTGCCAAACGAGGTCCGACGTATCGAATGATTATTGATTCTGTTGTCACTACCTCGTTCTCATTATGAGAAAATGACATCGTCTTGATTTGACTAAGATTTAGATGTCGGATGTCAATGAACCACAAATCGCTTATTCTCTTTGTACTCGTTCAGTTGAAGTTTGTCGTCGTTATCGCTCATAAATTAACTTGCCATACTATGGCAAGCCAAAGTGGAAAAAAGTCACTATTTATGGATATCCATAAACAATTCTTAATATCCATAATTAATTCTAATATCCATAATTCGATTTATGGATATCCATAAATACTTATTTATGGATATCCATAAATCAACTTTAATTATGGATATCCATAATTCATTTATGGATATCCATAATTCATTTATGGATATTAAGATACGAATTATGGATATTTACAGGCGATTTATGAATATCCACAATTCATCGCGTTTTTTAAATATCCGTAAATCATTTTTAAATATCCATAAATCAGCGACCCCTATGTCTGGTTGCACTATTAGAGGAGTTCCGAAAAAAAAGACATGCGCATATTAAATATCCATAAATCAGTGAGGCGAGTGTCGTTTACGATCTAAGAACCTCGTTAAGCACCTTGCTCTGATTGGCTGAAAAACACACTGCCAATCTATCGCGCTCGTTTATTGGTCAATAACAATAGAAAACGAAAATAGCTTTCAATATAGTTCGGATACACATACATGTAGATTTACTTTTCCACCTCATCCACAACTTCACTGATAGATTTTATATTTAACGTTAATCACACAAATTACTAATCTTCCATCGAAAGAAAACACAGCAAACTTTACGAGCCTGAAACAAAATGTTTTTGTTGTGATCAGACATCGTATATCGTCGCTTTGTTTTTTTAAGACCGCGATCTTTTATTGTTCATACATTTTGTATATTTATTTTGAGATCCCTCCCTACTTACGTTGTGGTTTCAACAAGTTTTATTGTGACAACAAAAGGATTAGACAACAGGCAGTGTCTTTATATCAATATACATTTACACAATAAAATAGAATAATTTGTTCTAAAGCGAAAAAAAGCCCCAACATTTGACACTTTTGACTGCCTTTTCGGAAAACATTCAACAGTTTCAAATGTTTTTTTTCACCAACAAGAGTAGATACATATACATGAATATTCAAATACAATCCGAACCATTGACTACTATGTATACGTACGCAGCATCTAAATAAATAGGCTGTCTTCTCATAAGTTGAATCACCTTCGAAGTTGAAGTTGAATATTGAAATTGGACGTTTTAATCAGATAGATAGAATTTGTAATTGTGCAACTGTGGTGATATTGAAGACGAGTACCGTTTCATAATAAAATGTAGCTTTTACGCAAATATCAGAAAACGTTTCATCAAACCGTACTACTAACGAAAACCTAGTATGCAGAAATTTGAGCAACTTTTAGAAACAAGAAATATTAAAGATATTTCAAATCTAGGGAAATTTATCATTTTCGACAACAAAAGACAATTGTTTCTAGAAATTTAATAGCAATAATAATAATTGAAAAAAAAAATGAAATCACTCTCTAAACTAGCGCTGCGGTAACTGTTTGGCAACACAATTATTCAGTAATTTATATTGTTACATATGATCATTGTAAATTTGTGAAATTTTATTGTTAATACAAGTAATGATAAAATGATTATTAAATAGTCTTTGATTTAAGATAATCAATTCAAAATAAATATGTAAATGCAATTAATATATACATGTTTGTGTAATTAAATGCATTTATTTTTTTAAATCAATACGTTTTAAATATAGGTCCTGGAGGCTATCCCTACCCCTTGGGACTTATAGCTTCTAAAAAAAACATTGGCATCCCCACCCTATAACCATTTATAGTATTGCTGCATGGGCATCAAGAAATAAACACAATCCTGTTGTAAATATAGGCATTGGGGTATTTCCCCATCCCTAGGGACTATTATTCGATTTATGGATTTATGGATATCCATAATTCGATTTATGGATATCCATCATTCGATATATGGATATCCATAATTCGATATATGGATATCCATAATTCGATTTATGGATATCCATAATTCGATTTATGGATATCCATAATTCGATATATGGATATCCATAATTCGATTTATGGATATCTATTATTCGATTTATGGATATCCATAATTCGATTTATGGATATCCATAAATCGAATTATAAATATGCAAAATAAACTCATTGTAAAGATAATTAATTTTTCCAAACAATAAGTTTAGGCTGTAGGCTGATGGTGTTACAACTTATCAAACATTTCACGTCTAATATTCATGTAGTTTGGACAATGGGAAAAGTAATGAAAAGAGATTTCACATTGGTTACAACATGCACATGAAGGTGATTCTACTCAATTCGGCGGATCTGGAGGGGATCGAATGGACCTGAGCGGGATTTTAGCTGTATTATAGCTAAGCTTTTGTTTCATTTTAGTGTTAAGTGCAAGAATGAATGTCGCGATATAAAATGAAGATTTTATTCATAAAATTATCAATTGGTAATGTTATCTCGAGCTTTATATATGGGACTTAGGACTTAACTGCAATCAATGTAAGATGTACGTACCAGATAACCAAATACAATTTTCAAAAAGTGAGTATTTAACCGATTAATAGAATAAATTCTTATTATCAATTTCCTTGCATTAAACACTGAAATATTGCACAAACTTCTCCGTCTCGTTCAGGTCCACCATGTTTGTCGATTCAATGATTACCAACCTATTAAGCTTGAAAACGCATCATTAAAAAAATTCACATATAAATGGTAATATTATATACGAAAGCCTATTTGTGTCGATTAAATGAAATATACATGTTATAACGCGGGGGAAAAACACGTTATTCCGGAAATAAAGCCGCTTGTTTGCGTTATAACGTGAAAAAAGACCTAATAACGCGAAAAAAAATCACGAAATAACGCGAAAAAACCCTGATAACGCGAAAATAATTACGAAATAACGCAAATCAAAACACTAATAAGGAAAAGAAATTTCTTCATTAACATTATCTAAAACGCTTGTCGTTTGTTTGATACAATTTCCATTGACACCTAGAATATTTAAAACGATCTGGGTATCGTTTCAAAGCTTCGTAATTAACGAATTTTGCGTAAGTCATATTTACGAATTACTATGAATTACTATGCACTTCACACAAAAATCGTAACTTACGAACGTTCGCAAGCAGCTCTTGCTTCCCTCGCTAAGCTCAAAAGTTCCAACACACTCCATCGAAGGCTTTTTCAAAGTCAACAAATATACAATATAACTTGATTTCCATCATTTGGGTCATATTAATCAAGCTTGACGACAAATATGATCAATTGTCGAATAATTTAAACGAAATCCGGACCGGTTTGCACATATCAAGCTGACATCCTCTGAATATTTCTGTAGCATTTGATTTAGTATAGATGTACTTTTGAACAACTTTCCCATACAACTGACGATTTTAATCCGCCTGTAATTTCATGTTTGATATATCCATTCATACCATTGTCATTAGATTTGTTAACAGAGGAAATACGATGTATTTAATTGAATAAGTTGTACAATTTATGCCCAATCCCGTTGCTTAAAGGCAATACAATATGTTTAAATCAAATTAAATTTAAGTGTCATTCATTTTAAATACATTGAAGTACATTGTACACCAATCACATACATATAATACAATAAAATGTCCTACATTACGAGACACTATAAACATTAAAATTTTAGCGTTCTTCCGTTACCTTTCAACATATAAGAGTCACCTGTGACATGGGGGCGTACATAGAAACCAAGATATTAAATCAACTGTACGGAGTTGCCATCCGCCTTCTTGTAAATTGATTTATTCGGGGGAAAATGAATAAGAAAAAAAACAAAAACCCTTGGATTAGATAAGAAAGCGTGACATGGTTAGAATTGTGGATTCTCAGCAAAACCTGTAAGGTGGCGCTGCTTTACAGTTTACAAAGAAAAGAAAATTGACCTAAATGATATGTTCCTTCATTTTCATGTTGGACAATGTTAGTTATTTCATCAAACATCACACAAAATTCGATTTATGAGTTACAAATTGATGAAATCCATAATTTATGGATATCCATAATTCGAATAATGAATAAAATCGAATTATGGATATCCATAAATCGAATTATGGATATCCATAATTCGAATAATGGATATCCATAAATCGAATTATGGATATCCATAAATCGAATTATGGATATCCATAATTCGATTTATGGATATCCATAATTCAAGGTACGTTTCTTTTTACTGGCTTCTTTTTGATTAACTTCAATGGGTAGACACGTAACTTATAAATAACTACAAGGCACGAACTGTTCATGTTAAAAACTGTGGATGATTCAAACTATTGAAAATTAAAGATACATATGCATATAATTATATGTGTCACCAATTTTCGTAGTACAGTAAAGTTGACCACCGTTAGGGTCACCTTGCCAATCCACCGAGCAATTAGCAAATCAGTGTCATCCAACGTATTGGGCACAGGTAAGTTTTCATATATTATCAAATTTGCACCATGAATTATTAACTATATTTTCTTTATATTGCTAATAATAAGTTGATTGTACTCTCATATATGTAAATCATTTTTTGAATCGAGGCGTCTTCTTGCACCACCGTAATAGATGCATATAAGCAAAAAAATACGATAAAAATTCTTCATATGACAGGATGAAAATTATAAACATTTAAATAGCCCGTGTGTGAGACATAAGACGATCAAACCAGTCCCTAAATTTTGCTTCCAGTTACTTATATGTTTCTTGTCTCCTCTTGCTGCAATAGAAGTTAGTAACAATACTTAAATAATCTGTATACAGCGAGGACGACTCAATCACGGGTTTAAGGCTTCTAGGATATACGTGTATTTGGTAGACTAGAAAAACCGCCGAAAATAACTTTAATGTTGAATTCGATGGGTTATCTATAGGTTGAATTGAAATAACACCTTATACCTATTTATTGATTTACATAAATTGATTTATGAATATTTACTTTTATAATTATGGATATATCGATATTGATATATCGGAATCTACCCTTTGCAGTTTAAATAAGAACAACTTATTTCTTCTACATCGTGCTTAATACCGAATGAATAATTAAATTGAAAGTAAGCATAAGTCCATATCAATCGATTAGTTGCTCGTTTAAATAAAAATGATAATTTGTTTCAAGTGATAAGGATTTTAATCATATCAAGCATATGTTGTATCTCAAGTTATCATACCCCGACGCAGGTCATTACTCCTAATGCCTGTGATAATATTCCAATGTGTGATTAACGACATTTTATTAAAAAATAGAAACAAAACAAAAACAAGAGAGAGAGAAAAGAACAACAAACTGAAATAATTTGTTATAACATATATCATTTGATAGGCATTTTTATAAATATATATAGTCAGACCTTTTTTATTAATTCAAATTATAAGAAATAAGTCCACCGAAAAAGTTATTGAAAGCTGGAATCACTGTTTTAATGGGGATGGTCTCATAAAATATTCTAGTTCAATTTAGACATTATTTAATTAATAAATTAATTTTTTTTTCGTTTTATTGCAAGTATTTTGTAATATAACTGTGAAAGAATGTGACGAATCGTTTCATTAAAGTTGAAGTCTTCTATAAAAAAAAGGAAATTATGATAAATTTTGCGAATGTCAAATATATATATACATGAATTTTATAAGAATTATTTAATATAGTCATAAGTACTTAGAGTTACCTCCCCTGAATTACAGAGATTACTGCACTTCCTGTACCTTATCGGAGCAAAACAATGTCAAAAGTCACAAAAAGAACATAAACATCTGTTAAAAATCAAGTGTCACTGTTTCATGATGAACATAGTCACTACACTTAGGTCTATAAGTTGCAGTCGGCGAAGGGAATACTAATCAGACGTGTGCAGGCCTACTACAAATAATATAAGTTCCACGTCTGAAATAATGAAACATAAATGACCATATAGTCTGTTCAGAGACCTATATACTAGTATATAGGTCTCTGATCTGTTCTCTGATCATATTTCTATGTACGTGATATGCCACATCTTAAGTACAAAAATGTGTTCATAAATCATTTAGTACATCTACTGCAATGCAAGATGTAAACAAAGTTTGTTTATAATTTATGTTGTAGATCTACGTACGTACACCAACGACAGGTACATTCTACACTCTACGAAGACTATGATTCATACGCTGTCAAATAGAGAGGACATGAATGATTTTTCTTCAATTCAATATTCATTTCTATGTGCGTTTAAAGTACCTCTCATACAATGTGCATATTACCGATTTCAAATCTAGATTAAAATTACTAAAACAAAAACACAAATAACTTCTAAAAAGTCAGAGGAGTTCCGATATTGACAATCAAGAGTTGTCTACCCTGCTAGCCGTGGTTCGATTTATGGATATCCATAATTCATTTTTAAATATCCATAAATAAGTTGAATTATGGATATCCATAAATAGTGACTTTTTTCCACTTTGGCTTGCCATAAATTACTGCATTATTTGACGGAGATTGGCATTGATATTTCTCAGAAAGTTTTGAATTGATCATGATCTTTCTCAAATTTATGTGCGCATTCCCGTTGGTAACTAGATGTGCATGTCCGGTGTTATCGGATAAACAAAATGACTGACGTTTGTGAAAATGGATTTGGACAGCTGAAGAAGGGGAAGGGGGGGGGGGGGGGGGGGGGGGGGGGGGGATCTCTCTCGGGGGTCTCCTGTTTCACATCAAAACATTTTAATATTAAACCAATTTGATTTAATGGAAATACGCCATAATGCTCGTTCAATCCGTAAATGACAAATCATGTTTCCTCGCAGTTTATAGAATTTGTCTTCTTTTCGATGCCAGGAAGTCCACAGATGACTTTATAAAGCCCTGCCTGCCTGCCTGCTATATCTTCTCCCAGTCTAATAATACAAGGACGTAACGAATTTTACCTCGTGTCCCGGGGCTATGTCGCTGATAAAGCATTATATACGGTTTTAACTCGTTTTGTCTAGAAGTGATAGCTTCCTAATTATACGTTTGTGCAGTTTAGTTCTTATGATTAAAAGGACGAGACAGCGAGCGTTTGTATCTATATTCCATAATGGCCTTCTAATTGCTTTAATGACCGCCATCAAAACTTCATAATATTGGGCTTTAATACATTAAAGTTATCTATACTAAAAGAGGGATAATTTGTAAACAGTAAATTTAAATCTAAATTCAATTCTTATCGGTATAACATGATTTGGGGAAGTTGACTCGAGGGAAATCAGAAGACACTTGGATTTATTTCGTAAGCATACATTTGTGAGTGGTACAATAGCTTAATGCTCAACCTGTCAATATTGTTTTAGATGGAAACATGATTGAGTAGGTCAAACCTAATTAGCTGTCAGAGGCGGCATATATTATTTAAGGTATGCAATCCTGCTGTGCTTAAATCAAGGTTAGAGTTCCGAAACGTTCGACTTACAGCTCTCTGGTGATCTTCGGGCTGGACTAAATTAGACAGGAATTAACTTAAGAAATTTGAAAGACTTGCTCTTTACTTCATTTTCAAATTAGACGGATTTTGTCGAATGGTTAAAACTCTGCTTGGTCTTTATTCCAGATATCATTCAACAACGTATTTTAGCCGTGTACACAATTCCAATAAAGTTCAATACTCTATGTAAAGTACAGATTAATAAAGGAGGGTGAGGTCGCCATTATGGTTTGATGCCTACTTTAAAACCTCATAATATTCGGAGCGCGCTCACGAACAACAACATGCATAATATATATTCTAATCCGCAGCAAGACCCAAATCAATGCTATTGTATCGAAACAAAATAATATTGAAAGAAATCCAATTGAAAGTAAAAAGAGTGATAAGGACCAACGTTAAAGGGATATTTCCTTCGTTTGAATAATGCGTATGTCGCCAAAATGAAACTGAATGGGTTATGTGTATTTTTCCTAAGTATTAAAAGTTATAATCTTTAAACTGATACGGCTCTTTTTTCTCTAAAGGGGAAACCAAAATGCTTCAAGTATTATATCAAAAAAATTATCAATTCGACCCGAAGTATCACTGATAACCGCAAAGTCAGACGGTATTTGTGTACAAACGTCATTTTTCTGTACGATAGGCACAAAAACCCATATAATCCTCATTCGGACATAAATTTTATCAATAGAAATTTTGTACGTTTCTGATGTCCGAACGAAGGAATGTCCCGTTAAACGAAATAAAGTTTCAAAAGACGGCAAAAACAAAAACAGGCCAGGTGATGTCGGCACAAATCGAAAACGTCATGAACCTTCATAATATCAGATGACACCCGTCTCCTTGTGACAAATCATCACCAGTGAAACAAAGTGACCAATCATTAACAATTCAATTCATTTGGTTTTTTACTCTTCAGACATGTTAGAAGTGTCACTCGTTACTCCTTAGGTTTAAATTACTCTCTCTCATTTTTTATATGGATACTTTTCAACATTATACATGTAGGAACTTTCATATCTCAAAACCGTGTACCAAAACCGGAGACACGACAGATGATGGAACAGTTCTGTTTATTTCTGTGAAGTGCGAGCTTTATTTGCATCAAACAATTTTTTGAACTTTTGGTGAAATTACGTTTTAGACAAAATTTGGGTTGCAAATGGAATAAATCTTTATTATGTCAATTTTTGTACCGGATAGACTTTAGCTCTGAGGTCAAGACAAGACAGAAAGATTTTCTGGCAATAGGGCCACAGAGGCATTTTTTACCCCAACCCCACCTCCACCCCCTCGTCGCTAATCAAACTTGACGAAATTATGCACATTTTGTAGTTTTGGACATGATGTACCGAAATCAGGTCAACCCATCCAACGGCGTTTAGATGTGTCAGTTTATTTCAAGGCTTGTACAAATATGGCATATAGGGAGTTATTTAGATTAATCAAGTTGCTCCTATTAAATACTATTAAGACATCTCAGCATAGTAACAAGATTGGTTCCGAGACAATTAGTTAAGCAATGGACTTTTGGGCTGTTTTTCAGAAATCTGCATATTATGCCCAAAAGTATACGGTTGATCTAAAAACAGGCCTCTGGCTATGTTCAGAGTTCTTCATAGTTTCTAACAAGAGCGATTTTGATGATTGAAATACCTCCCAATTTGCCATATTTGTTTTATATTATTCAAAACCGCCATTTGCATTTCAAGGCCAGTAGAGAACACATACCCGCTAAAGACACTTGAGAACATAACGGTATGATTATTTTGTGCAATATACGTGATCCATACGAGTTTACTGTGTTTTCCTGAAACTTGCATTTTACGCCATTTTTTTACCAAAATTAACAGACAGCTTTACCATTAAAACGTCAACAGCAAGACCCATGTTTAACCAAGCTACATACTAACAATTAATCAAGTTAATTCTGTTTAATCGCACTCGAATAGTGATTTATAGGCTTGTGAAAATATCACTGGATTTGCTATTTACACGAACCGTAAGTTGCTCTAGAAACCGGACATCACGATTTCATCGGGAAAATTCATTTGATATGTAACCGTGCTAATGGATACTCGTGTGGCTTGCAATGTCACAAACAAGGTTTTTATTTTGAGGTTTGGTTTTGTGATTTTATGGCTCACGACAATTTGAGTCATTGGGGACATAAACTTACCACATAAGTGAAGATAACGTTTAACGACAGACGAAGATGTAATACGATACACATGGAACTCTCCAATATATAAGATACACTATCAAACACTAGATACAACACAAAGATGGGGTCTCGGTGGCCGAGTGGTTAAGGTGTCCCGACCCTGCACCTCTGGGTTGCGAGTTCGAAACCTACGTGGGACAGTTGCCGGGCAGTGATCGTAGGCCGGTGGTTTTTCTCCGGGTACTCCGGTTTACCTTCACCTGCAAAACCTTGCACGTCCTTTATGACCCTAGCTGTTCAATTCAATTCAATGTATTTCCAAATGCTAAATAGCATATATTTTCATATCCACTCTACCTATTATATCACCTCGATTACTGAATTATCACTTAACCGAAATGTACTAACACCGTCCTCTCGTGCTGTGCTGTTTACCATTTACAACGATATCCTACAAGAGATGGAATGTAAAACTAAATCTCTAAAGATTGAGTGCAGCTCAAATTAGGATTACCTGGATGACCATCATAATCTACCACAGCAGGAAAGGAATAGCTCTAGGATAAGAAATAAAAATCTGTACCATATTTTTTATTTATTTTTTTTACAGATTTTTAACATATTTTGATAAAGGAATAGAAATGGCCTGATAAAAAGTAATTGTGGAATCTGATTACGTCTTTGTCACCAGAAGAACTTCAATTCCAAATACCGTCGGTTTAACGTCAATATAGGTACTGATGAAAACAATCTATCGCGAGATTGAAAACATATACCAGTATCATATGATTTCACAAGGAAATATTATCACTAATTTGTAAACATAGGACAATTAGTCGTCATGTGTGACAATGAAACAATTACCTGGTACATTTGTATTATGATAATGGTAACTCTATCTACATGTGTGTTTCCATTGAAATCAAGACATTTTTAAGAGTTTTGAAAAATAAATCAAGCCATGACATTTTAAACCGTTCATACATATTTTACAACCGTCTATTGAGACCCGACAACACGACCCATATGAATAGCGTTCTTATTTAGCTTATTACAATCCAAAAACAGCTTTCGTCTCCAACACAATCAACTTTTCTTTCACAAGTGACCGTTACAATAGTTTGAACCTCCACGAAACGGAGGATTTATCTATAAAAAGATTCTATATACCCGCATGGTTCCTAACACAGACTTCAACAATAGCCCCGGACAGCAATACCATGTCTACATAGAGAAACACAGCAACATGGTGTGTTTGTTGCGTGCGTGTTCTCATTCAGTGTATGACAGTCGACAAAATCTTGAATTATCGTATGTCTACAAGTCTGACATGTTTCAATACAAGAATTTTGTTGAATACTGTTGTAATTGTGACGTATGTCAAAGTTAAATTTTGTCTGTCGTGCTTCATGATGGAGTCTATTCTTGACAATGTCGGTTTAAAGTCGTAAATTTCCGTCCTCCTCCGGTACTCCCATATTTGTTCATGAAGAAATTCTATGTCGGCAGCTATATAGATGGTGGTTGGTTGGTATCTCCCACAATTAGATCCCTCGCGTGCTTCAATCCGGGACAGCAAACTTGATGAATATATGTTGACGTAGCTTGTTATTGTTTTATAGAATATTACATATATATTATAGATAGACTCGTAAAGCACGATCAGCGAAACGCTTGTTTGTTTAATACTTAGATGTGTCCGATACTTCTCGCTATACATTCTGAATTATCCCACTCAATGATTACCTGATCTAATTCAATCTTTTCTGTACTGCATAATCTGTGCCAACTGCCTTTTTCCTGATTTAGTGAAGGGTAAGTTCTAAATAAATTTAGAGTTTTACACTTCTTTCATCTTGTCGATCCTAAGATCTTTAACAAGCTTGTGATATATATCCCTACGAACTCCAAAATTTAGATTTGTGGTTCCTAAGCAGACTGCGGGTTTTGTATATAGATGTTTCATTGGCAAAGCCTCCAGTTAGCTATAATGAAATAATTTATGGGCGCTCTTTCATATAATTAACACACCCGCAGAAAATTAACCGTTTTAGATTGAATTGATCACGGAGAAAACACCGCAGTTGTATCATTTCTTTGCCGGTAGTAACTTGTCAAACTAAATGAAAATCGAATGAATCTTGATAGATAGCTCTCAGCCACGATTTTTCATGATGTATTCCAGATTCTCACAATCAACCTGATCGGTATTTATTCGGTGTATGCTGTGTACTTCGTGTGTGTTTTTTGTTCTTTGATCCTTTTTTTTCATGTTGAAGTAAAACTTGTTGAAAATGATAATAACATTTATTGTGCCAATTCACACTTCATATCTCAAGGTGATATATTATCGCCCCGCTGTTTACATTAACCCTGCTGCCATGTCTAAAGCCTTATGGGTATTGACGGGCGGACTCCTGTCTAAACCTCCATTTCGGTATCGTTATTCATTTTATATTGTTAATTTTTCTATTGATGTTCATTTTTTCATTGTCGTTCCTTTTTCTATTGTTGTTCCTTTTCTATTGTTGTTTATTTTTCAATTGTTCTTCATCTTTCTATTGATGTTCATTTTTCAAATGATGTTCATTTTTCAATTGATGTTCATTTTTCAATTGATGTTCATTATACAATTTGTATATTGTTGTTCATTTTCTTATTGTTGCTCATTTTGATATTGTTAACAATTTGTTACGCTGTTGAACTGGATACATTATTACCAGCCTAATGTCCTATTTGAGGTGTCTACTAATCTGTTTGATTTGTTAAGGACTGACAAGTTTACAGCTTGACATGCAACCATAAATATAACAGTTGATTAAAGACAGAGCTCAATTTCTATTGTTTATGTGAAAGGTACTTGACCTAATTAGTAAAATCGTTGTGTTTTGAAATTCTCGTTCTGTTTCTCAACATTTGTTTATGGCAATAGTGATTTTCTAACATCCATTCAGATTTAGGCTTCCACACCGACGAGTCGTTAAAGGACGAAACATCCGTATGCTGTTGTACATCTATACTGTATCTTTACTAGTCTTCGTATTAAGGTGATAACCACTTGATGTCATTTATCATTTAAATATTTCTTCCCGATATATATCCATCTTCCTTTGTCTTAATACAGCTTCTTTTAACTCTTAATTATTGTCTTCAGTGACTGGTCCGTTAACGTCGCTTCTTCTGATTTATTTGTGAATGATTTCGTCGATGACATCTTGTAAAGCCGTCCATTACGGTTGTGACGTACCCCCCCCCCCCCCCCCCCCCCCCCCCCGTCCATTACGGTTGTGACGTACCACCCCCCCCCCCCCCCCCGCCATCTTTGTCTCCTGGTTTACCTACTCTGTCATTCCCTAGGGTGTACTTCTCTGTCTCTCCCTAAGATATGGTTTCTCTGTCTCTCCCTAGGGTGTGATTTCTCTGTCACTCCATAGGGCGTGGTTTCTCTGTCACTCCCTAGAGAGTGGTTTCTTTGTCTCTCCCTAGGATATGGTTTCTCTGTATCTCCCTAGGGTGTGATTTCTCTGTCACTCCCTGGGGTGTGGTTTCTTTGTCACTCCCGAGGGTGTGGTTTCTCTGTCTCTCCCGAGGGTGTGGTTTCTCTGTCTCTCCCTAGGGTGTGGTTTCTCTGTCTTTCCCTAGGGTGTCGTTTCTCTGTCTTTCCCGAGGGTGTGGTTTCTCTGTTTCTCCCTAGGGTGTGGTTTCTCTGTCTCTCCCTAGGGTGTGGTTTCTCTGTCAACCCTTAGGGTATGTTTTGTTTGTCACTCATTCGAGTGTAGTTTCTCTGTCACTCCCTAGGGTGTGGTTTCTATGTCACTCCCTAGGGTGTGGTTTCTCTGTCACTCATTCGGGTGTAGTTTCTCTGTCAACCCCTAGGGTGTGGTTTCTTTGTCACTCCCTAGGGTGTGGTTTCTCTGTCACTCAATAGGGTGTGGTTTCTCTGTCACTCAATAGAGCGTGGTTTCTCTGTCACTCCCTAGGGTGTGGTTTCTCTGTCACTCCCTAGGGTGTGGTTTCTCTGTCAATCCCTAGAGTGCAGTTTCTCTGTCACTCCCTAGAGTGCAGTTTCTCTGTCAACCCTTAGGGTGTGTTTTTTTTTGTCACTCATTAGGGTATGGTTTCTCTGTCACTCAATAGGGTGTGATTTCTCTGTCACTCCCTAGGATATGGTTTATCTGTCTCTCCCTAGGATATGGTTTCTCCGTCAATCCCTAGGGTGTGGTTTAACTGTCTCTATATATCACCGTCACTCGTTGGAAAACATGTTAAATCAAATAACTTCTTTTCATCAACAAATGCACCGATTTCAAATTCTTTCAACATATCAACTAATTTCTGTGAGCCGAATCACTACGCGACAAAATATAGTTCGTAATAAAGGAAAGTTTGTTACCGTATATATATTTTAGATGTACGACTAATGCCTATGGTAATATTTTTACAAATTATGCAATTTTACAAAATAAAATATAAGTATGATAATCATTGTATTTGTGGGTTTTTATTAAATATAAAACTTGTTCATATGACTCTGCGGAAATATTCAAAGACGACAGATCGAAGTCGAACGTCACAGCTCTCATTATCTCCGATCCGTCACAGCTCTCATTATCTCCGATCCGTCACAGCTCTCATTATCTCCGATCCGAAATACTTATCATAACGGTAATAGTAGATTCCCGAGCAGTTCCAGATGAGCTGAATATGAGACTAATCATTGTCAGATTCAATTATTGATATTTTCCTGGACTTGATAGGTATGCTATCATGGTTTACAGTGAAGCTAAATGTTCAACCTAAGATTTGTTCTTTCAAGATTCCATGCATTTCATCACATATTTCAGAAACTGAGCCGAAGTGCTGAGTATTTCACGGGTGTCAGTGTGTTAACATGAAATCACGTTATCTGTTTACCGACACGAGACACGTGTTCAAAAAGGAATTACATATTTTGTGTTTGAGATAAAAATTCGCAATCAACGTAAATGTTTTGTTGTATCGGTGGTTAGTAATCGTACCGTAGTTGTTAGATAAATTTGATTGTCTTACCTTCGGTAACACCTCATGCTAGTCAACCAAGATTATCCCCCTCGGTAAAACCTCGGGTTAGACAACCAAGATTATCCCCCTCGGTAAAACCTCGGGTTAGACAACCAAGATTATCCCCCTCGGTAAAACCTCGGGCTAAACAAACCAAGATTATTCCCGCGGTAAAACCTCGGGCTAGACAACCAAGGTTATCCCCTCAGTAATAACTCGGTAATACCTCGGGCTAAACAACCAATGTTATCCTCATCGGTAATACCTCGGGCTAGACAACCAAGGTTATCCCCCTCGGTAATAACTCGGTAAAACGTCGGGTTAGACAACCAAGATTATCCCCCTCGGTAATACCTCGGGTTAGACAACCAAGGTTATCCCCCTCGGTAATACCTCGGGTTAGACAACCAAGGTTATCCCCCTCGGTAATACCTCGGGTTAGACAACCAAGGTTATCCCCCTCGGTAATACCTCGGGTTAGACAACCAAGGTTATCCCCCTCGGTAATAACTCGGTAAAACGTCGGGTTAGACAACCATCGTACGTATATTTACATCTATATGTATCTACGGGTGTATATCATTTTCTTATGGATGAATTTTCACCAAAAAAAATGATATCACAAAGTGTCTTCCGTAAGACCAGATATATATTTCATGAGTGTGACATATTGTAATAAGATACAAAAAAAAAAAATAATAATAAAAACCCAAAAAATGTACACATGAATTAGCGCTTATCCCGACTCATATATATGTTCTTTGAAGGGTTTTCGTTATTATGACTGTCTCAGTACTTTTATGTCAATATGTACTAGTGTCTTACCGAATTCCTGATTTTTAGTATTCATGCTTTTATTCGAAGACATATCAATTTGTATTTTTCTCAATCAGACTTCCCAACGTACAGCACGCATATCAAGTATGCAATATTTCGTTTTTTTCTTGTTGGCGATCGAAATTAATCAAAAGTCAATCCCATGTCATAGATACGGTGACGTATGTCTTTGAGGATACATGAAGAAATGATAAAATATGATACGGATAGGATCATTTATCAGTCTGTCTAAAATTACTAATTAAGTGGTTTGAAAAATTGCGACATAACGTTTTTTTAAAGGGAAGATATCGGCCGCTGTCACAAGTCATACTGTGAACTATGCATTACAGACGGTAAACACACGAGCCGAGTGATTAGCTATCATCCAATATTTGATGAATTATATCCGCTCTCGTAATCGATATCTCGTTAGTAATATGTCAAATGTAATTGTCTCGGTAATATGTACGTAAAGACGTGTAGTTTGTTTCTACGAAGTGACAGGTCAAGTCATTGTAGTCTTCTCATAGCGTTCAACGTATATATTTAACTTGATGTTGAGAAGATATCTCAGCCAATATTCAAATTTATCACACCATTTATATTGCAACAACATGGCACTATTTTTCTCGCGACAATATCCCACCATTTGTATTGGGACAACATCCATTCATTTGTATTGGGACACCATCCCACCATTTGTATAGCGAAAACATCCCACCATTTGTATTGCGAAAACATCCCACCATTTGTATTGCGAAAACATCCTACCATTTGTATTGCGAAAACATCCTACCATTTGTATAGCGAAAACATCCCACCATTTGTATAGCGACAACATCCTACCATTTGTATTGCGACATCATCCCACCATTTGCATAGCGAAAACATCCCACCATTTGTATAGCGACAACATCCTACCATTTGTATTGCGACAACATCCCACCATTTGTATAGCGACAACATCCTACCATTTGTATTGCGACAACATCCCACCATTTGTATTGCGACAACATCCTACCATTTGTATAGCGACAACATCCCACCATTTGTATTGCGACAACATCCCACCATTTGTATTGCGACAACATCCTACCATTTGTATAGCGAAAACATCCCACCATTTGTATTACGACAATATCCCACCATTTGTATAGCGACAACATCCTACCATTTGTATTGCGACAACATCCCACCATTTGTATTACGACAATATCCCACCATTTGTATAGCGACAACATCCCACCATTTGTATTGCGACAACATCCCACCATTTGATCGTTTTATCAAAACTCTACTTCTTATTGGCGAAAATACCGAGCTGTACCTGGAAAATTTTCCCAGTAAAGTATATTTTGGTCAGTTATTTAATCCTTTTAACATCCAAGTTTGTTTCATTTCGAGCAAACTAAACAAACGATAGATGACGGTGCAAGTGACCGTATTAGCAACTAATTAGATGTGCTTACTGATGGATGTTACATGTATTTACAGTTTTCCGGCTCCTATCAAACACAACCAAGCTTATATACATACAGTACGTAACACCATGCTCATGTATCGTAGTGAATGTAATTGCTCATGATGCAATGAACATTTTGTTTGTTTTTGTTTAGTGTCCGATCGACATAGGCATTTAAAGACAGTCTCCTCTTGTATACAAAGTGCGTTGCATGCGTGTTTTGGGAGACTGCAGTGCGTTTGTTGTCTCCGTGATGCCGACTTTAAAGTGCTACCTCATGATCACTGAAGCAAACTGCCGAAGACATCCCACCCGGTCACATTATCCCGACAAATCGTAGTGAATGTAAATACACACACGGCATTGCACGTACAGATACTACAAGCGACTTATTTATATACTATTATACAGTTATATATAGTTGTTAATATTCATGATTATCGTAATACCTCTCTCAGATTACAAATAAAACACTTGAGTATGAAAATGCTACATGATTTATTTCTGACATGGCTTTTTTACTATGTTAATAGCAACAATGATATTAAGATAACAAATATAACAATATACAGATATTATAAATTATTCCAGTCCTGTGATGTATAATCCTTCTCGGTTTCTCGCGACATCGCTCACGTGATTGATGTTTGTACAGTTGACACGTGATCCACAAATGTGTACGTGGTTGCAGCAATGGTTGATGACGTCCTACTCCGTTTTCCACTAAACATGACTTTGTGTTGATACCACTTCCGCTTGATAACCGATATCACCTGAATTTAGAATAATATCCATGTCAAACATATATAACAATATCGGACTTTCTGAAGTGTGATAACAATAATGTATTATCTATCAATATGGCATACTCATGGATGATATCTGATAGGGTTTTTGATAATAGCACATATGTTTATCACGAGTGTAGCTAATAGGCTTATATGGAATCTTTAAGGAAGAAATGAAAATATATCGATATGTGATATTAGAATACAACAATCTTTGTGGCGAATTAAACACATGTATATATGTAGACATATGAACATCGTTGCCATGCAATTCTTGCTTCACTATTGACTTGTGAACACCCCATTTTAAAGTTGCACTTTCTGAATATGTTAACATTCTACCCAAAATCCGTGTTGTCATGTTAACGATTTCCTATTCCAACAACACTTACCTCACTGTTACAAAAGCAGTACATCGTGGAAACAAACGCCCCCTAAAAAGACAAAACAACATTTACAATTATTGTTCAAAACAATAGCTTATTATATAAAATATCGAGATATCTCAGCCAGACCTCAAAAATGTTTGAATTGAACGAGAACCGACGATTATGTGATCTGAGCCAGATCCCGAGAACTGTATCATCTGATCGAGACCCCGAGAACTGCGTGATCTGAGCGAGAACCAGAGAAGTGTGTGATCTGAGAGAGACCCCGATAACTGTGTGATCTGAGAGAGACCCCGAGAACTGTATCATCTGATCGAACCCCGAGAACTGTGTGATCTGAGAGAGAACCAGATAACTGTGTGATCTGAGAGAGACCCAGAGAAGTGTGTGATCTGAGAGAGACCCAGAGAAGTGTGTGATCTGATCGAACCCCGAGAACTGTGTGATCTGAGAGAGACCCCGGGAACTGTGTGATCTGAGAGAGACCCAGAGAACTGTGTGATCTGAGAGAGAACCAGATAACTGTGTGATCTGAGAGAGACCCCGAGAACTGTGTGATCTGAGAGAGACCCCGAGAACTGTATCATCTGATCGAACCCCGAGAACTGTGTGATCTGAGAGAGAACCAGATAACTGTGTGATCTGAGAGAGACCCAGAGAAGTGTGTGATCTGAGAGAGACCCCGAGAACTGTGTGATCCGAGAGAGACCCAGAGAAGTGTGTGATCTGATCGAACCCCGAGAAGTGTGTGATCTGAGAGAGACCCAGAGAAGTGTGTGATCTGAGAGAGACCCAGAGAACTGTGTGATCTGATCGAACCCCGAGAACTGTGTGATCTGAGAGAGACCCCGGGAACTGTGTGATCTGAGAGAGACCCCGAGAACTGTGTGATCTGAGAGAGACCCAGAGAACTGTGTGATCTGAGAGAGACCCAGAGAAGTGTGTGATCTGAGAGAGACCCAGAGAACTGTGTGATCTGAGAGGGACCCCGAGAACTGTGTGATCTGAGAGAGACCCCGAGAACTGTGTGATCTGAGAGAGACCCCGAGAACTGTGTGATCTGAGAGAGACCCAGAGAAGTGTGTGATCTGAGAGAGACCCAGAGAAGTGTGTGATCTGAGAAAGACCCCGAGAACTGTGTGATCTAATCGAGACCCCGAGAACTGTGTGATCTGAGAGAGACCCAGAGGAGTGTGTGATCTGAGAGAGACCCAGAGGAGTGTGTGATCTGAGAGAGACCCCGAGAACTGTGTGATCTGAGAGAGACCCAGAGAAATGTGTGATCTGAGAGAGACCCAGAGAACTGTGTGATCTGAGAGAGACCCCGAGAACTGTGTGATCTGAGAGAGACCCAGAGAACTGTGTGATCTGAGAGAGACCCAGAGAACTGTGCGATCTGAGCGAGACCCCGAGAAGTGTGTGATCTGAGAGAGACCCAAAGAAGTGTGTGATCTGAGCGAGACCCCGAGAACTGTGTGATCTGAGAGAGACCCCGATAACTGTGTGATCTGAGAGAGACCCCGAAAACTGTGTGATCTGAGAGAGACCCAGAGAACTGTGTGATCTGAGAGAGACCCCGAGAACTTTGTGATCTGATCGAACCCCGAGAACTGTGTGATCTGAGAGGGACCCCGAGAAGTGTGTGATCTGAGAGAGACCCAGAGAACTGTGTGATCTGAGAGAGACCCAGAGAACTGTGTGATCTGAGAGAGAACCAGAGAACTGTGTGATCTGAGAGACCCCGAGAACTGTGTGATCTGAGAGGGACCACGAGAACTGTGTGATCTGAGAGGGACCCCGAGAACTGTGTGATCTGAGAGGGACCCCGAGAACTGTGTGATCTGAGAGAGACCCAGAGAAGTGTGTGATCTGAGAGAGACCCAGAGAACTGTGTGATCTGAGAGAGAACCAGAGAAGTGTGTGATCTGAGAGGGACCCCGAGAACTGTGTGATCTGAGAGAGACCCAGAGAAGTGTGTGATCTGACAGAGACCCAGAGAACTGTGTGATCTGAGCGAGACCCCGAAAACTGTGTGATCTGAGAGGGACCCCGAAAACTGTGTGATCTGAGAGGGACCCCGAGAACTGTGTGATCTGAGAGAGACCCAGAGAACTGTGTGATCTGAGAGAGACCCCGAAAACTGTGTGATCTGAGAGAGACCCAGAGAAGTGTGTGATCTGAGAGAGACCCAGAGAAGTGTGTGATCTGAGAGAGACCCAGAGAAGTGTGTGATCTGAGAGAGACCCAGAGAACTGTGTGATCTGAGAGAGACCCAGAGAACTGTGTGATCTGAGAGAGACCCCGAGAAGTGTGTGATCTGAGAGAGACCCAGAGAACTGTGTGATCTGAGAGAGACCCAGAGAAGTGTGTGATCTGAGAGAGACCCCAGAGAAGTGTGTGATGTGAGAGAGACCCGAGAACTGTGTGATCTGAGAGAGACCCCGAGAACTGTGTGATCTGAGAGAGACCCAGAGAACTGTGTGATCTGAGAGAGACCCAGAGAAGTGTGTGATCTGAGAGAGACCCAGAGAAGTGTGTGATCTGAGAGAGACCCAGAGAAGTGTGTGATCTGAGAGAGACCCCGAGAACTGTGTGATCTGAGAGAGACCCAGAGAAGTGTGTGATCTGAGAGAGACCCAGAGAAGTGTGTGATCTGAGAGAGACCCAGAGAAGTGTGTGATCTGAGAGAGACCCCGAGAAGTGTGTGATCTGAGAGAGACCCAGAGAAGTGTGTGATCTGAGAGACCCAGAGAAGTGTGTGATCTGAGCGAGACCCAGAGAAGTGTGTGATCTGAGAGAGACCCAGAGAACTGTGTGTGATCTGAGAGAGACCCAGAGAACTGTGTGATCTGAGAGAGACCCAGAGAACTGTGTGATCTGAGAGAGACCCAGAGAACTGTGTGATCTGAGAGAGACCCCGAGAACTGTGTGATCTGAGAGAGACCCCGAGAACTGTGTGATCTGAGCGAGACCCCGAGAACTGTGTGATCTGAGAGAGACCCCCGAAAGCTGTGTGATCTGAGAGAGACCCAGAGAACTGTGTGATCTGAGCGAGACCCCGAGAAGTGTGTGATCTGAGAGAGACCCCGAGAACTGTGTGATCTGAGAGAGACCCCGAGAACTGTGTGATCTGAGAGAGACCCAGAGAAGTGTGTGATCTGAGAGAGACCCAGAGAACTGTGTGTGATCTGAGAGAGACCCAGAGAAGTGTGTGATCTGAGAGAGACCCAGAGAACTGTGTGTGATCTGAGAGAGACCCCGAGAACTGTGTGATCTGAGAGAGACCCCGAGAACTGTGTGATCTGAGAGAGACCCAGAGAACTGTGTGTCTGATAGACCCAGAGAAGTGGTGATCTGAGAGAGACCCAGAGAACTGTGTGATCTGAGAGAGACCCAGAGAAGTGTGTGATCTGAGAGAGACCCAGAGAAGTGTGTGATCTGAGAGAGACCCCGAGAACTGTGTGATCTGAGCGAGACCCAGAGAAGTGTGTGATCTGAGAGAGACCCCGAGAACTGTGTGATCTGAGAGAGACCCAGAGAAGTGTGTGATCTGAGAGAGACCCCGAGAACTGTGTGATCTGAGAGAGACCCCGAGAACTGTGTGATCTGAGAGAGACCCGAGAACTGTGTGATCTGAGAGAGACCCAGAGAAGTGTGTGATCTGAGAGAGACCCCGAGAACTGTGTGATCTGAGAGAGACCCCGAGAACTGTGTGATCTGAGAGAGACCCAGAGAACTGTGTGATCTGAGAGAGACCCAGAGAAGTGTGTGATCTGAGAGAGACCCCGAGAACTGTGTGATCTGAGAGAGACCCAGAGAACTGTGTGATCTGAGAGAGACCCAGAGAACTGTGTGATCTGAGAGAGACCCGAGAACTGTGTGATCTGAGAGAGACCCAGAGAAGTGTGTGATCTGAGAGAGACCAGAGAACTGTGTGATCTGAGAGAGACCCAGAGAAGTGTGTGATCTGAGAGAGACCCAGAGAAGTGTGTGATCTGAGAGGGACCCCGAGAAGTGTGTGATCTGATCGAGACCCAGAGAAGTGTGTGATCTGAGAGAGACCCAGAGAAGTGTGTGATCTGAGAGACCCAGAGAAGTGTGTGATCCTGAGAGACCCGAGAAGTGTGTGATCTGAGCGAGACCCAGAGAAGTGTGTGATCTGAGAGAGACCCAGAGAACTGTGTGTGATCTGAGAGAGACCCAGAGAACTGTGTGATCTGAGAGAGACCCCGAGAACTGTGTGATCTGAGAGAGACCCGAGAACTGTGTGATCTGAGCGAGACCCCGAGAAGTGTGTGATCTGAGAGAGACCCAGAGAACTGTGTGATCTGAGAGAGACCCAGAGAAGTGTGTGATCTGAGAGAGACCCCGAGAACTGTGTGATCTGAGAGAGACCCCGAGAACTGTGTGATCTGAGAGAGACCCCGAGAACTGTGTGATCTGAGAGAGACCCCGAGAACTGTGTGATCTGAGAGAGACCCCGAGAACTGTGTGATCTGAGAGAGACCCCGAGAACTGTGTGATCTGAGAGAGACCCAGAGAACTGTGTGATCTGAGAGAGACCCCGAGAACTGTGTGATCTGAGAGAGACCCAGAGAAGTGTGTGATCTGAGAGAGACCCCGAGAACTGTGTGATCTGAGAGAGACCCCAGAGAACTGTGTGATCTGAGAGAGACCCAGAGAACTGTGTGATCTGAGAGAGACCCAGAGAACTGTGTGATCTGAGAGAGACCCAGAGAACGTGTGTGATCTGAGAGAGACCCGAGAACTGTGTGATCTGAGAGAGACCCGAGAAGTGTGTGATCTGAGAGAGACCCCGAGAACTGTGTGATCTGAGAGAGACCCCGAGAACTGTGTGATCTGAGAGAGACCCAGAGAACTGTGTGATCTGAGAGAGACCCAGAGAAGTGTGTGATCTGAGAGAGACCCCGAGAACTGTGTGATCTGAGAGAGACCCAGAGAAGTGTGTGATCTGAGAGAGACCCAGAGAAGTGTGTGATCTGAGAGAGACCCAGAGAAGTGTGTGATCTGAGAGAGACCCCGAGAACTGTGTGATCTGAGAGAGACCCAGAGAAGTGTGTGATCTGAGAGAGACCCAGAGAAGTGTGTGATCTGAGAGAGACCCAGAGAACTGTGTGATCTGAGCGAGACCCAGAGAAGTGTGTGATCTGAGAGAGACCCAGAGAAGTGTGTGATCTGAGAGAGACCCAGAGAACTGTGTGATCTGAGCGAGACCCAGAGAAGTGTGTGATCTGAGAGAGACCCAGAGAAGTGTGTGATCTGAGAGAGACCCAGAGAACTGTGTGATCTGAGAGAGACCCAGAGAAGTGTGTGATCTGAGAGAGACCCAGAGAACTGTGTGATCTGAGAGAGACCCAGAGAACTGTGTGATCTGAGAGAGACCCAGAGAAGTGTGTGATCTGAGAGAGACCCCGAGAACTGTGTGATCTGAGCGAGACCCCGAGAACTGTGTGATCTGAGAGAGACCCCGAGAACTGTGTGATCTGAGAGAGACCCCGAGAACTGTGTGATCTGAGAGAGACCCGAGAACTGTGTGATCTGAGAGAGACCCCGAGAAGTGTGTGATCTGAGAGAGACCCAGAGAAGTGTGTGATCTGAGAGAGACCCCGAGAACTGTGTGATCTGAGAGAGACCCGAGAACTGTGTGATCTGAGAGAGACCCCGAGAACTGTGTGATCTGAGAGAGACCCGAGAACTGTGTGATCTGAGAGAGACCCCGAGAACTGTGTGATCTGAGCGAGACCCCGAGAACTGTGTGATCTGAGAGAGACCCAGAGAAGTGTGTGATCTGAGAGAGACCCAGAGAACTGTGTGATCTGAGAGAGACCCAGAGAAGTGTGATCTGGAGAGAGACCCCGAGAACTGTGTGATCTGAGAGAGACCCAGAGAACTGTGTGATCTGAGAGAGACCCCGAGAACTGTGTGATCTGAGAGAGACCCAGAGAACTGTGTGATCTGAGAGAGACCCCGAGAACTGTGTGATCTGAGAGAGACCCAGAGAACTGTGTGATCTGAGAGAGACCCCGAGAACTGTGTGATCTGAGAGAGACCCAGAGAACTGTGTGATCTGAGAGAGACCCAGAGAAGTGTGTGATCTGAGAGAGACCCAGAGAAGTGTGTGATCTGAGAGAGACCCAGAGAAGTGTGTGATCTGAGAGACCCAGAGAACTGTGTGATCTGAGAGAGACCCAGAGAAGTGTGTGATCTGAGAGAGACCCCGAGAAGTGTGTGATCTGAGAGAGACCCAGAGAAGCTGTGTGATCTGAGAGAGACCCCAGAGAAGTGTGTGATCTGAGAGAGACCCCAGAGAACTGTGTGATCTGAGAGAGACCCAGAGAAGTGTGTGATCTGAGAGAGACCCAGAGAACTGTGTGATCTGAGCGAGACCCCGAGAACTGTGTGATCTGAGAGAGACCCAGAGAAGTGTGTGATCTGAGAGAGACCCCGAGAACTGTGTGATCTGAGAGAGACCCAGAGAACTGTGTGATCTGAGAGAGACCCAGAGAACTGTGTGATCTGAGAGAGACCCCGAGAACTGTGTGATCTGAGCGAGACCTAAGTGTGTGATCTGAGAGAGACCCCGAGAACTGTGTGATCTGAGAGAGACCCCGAGAAGTGTGTGATCTGAGAGAGACCCAGAGAAGTGTGTGATCTGAGAGAGACCCAGAGAACTGTGTGATCTGAGAGAGACCCAGAGAACCTGTGTGATCTGAGCGAGACCCCGAAGAACTGTGTGATCTGAGAGAGACCCAGAGAACGTGTGTGATCTGAGCGAGACCCGAGAACTGTGTGATCTGAGAGAGACCCAGAGAACTGTGTGATCTGAGAGAGACCCAGAGAACTGTGTGATCTGAGAGAGACCCAGAGAACTGTGTGATCTGAGAGAGACCCAGAGAATGTGTGATCTGAGAGAGGACCCCGAGAAGTGTGTGATCTGAGAGAGACCCAGAGAATGTGTGATCTGAGAGAGACCCAGAGAAGTGTGTGATCTGAGAGAGACCCCAGAGAAGTGTGTGATCTGAGAGAGACCCAGAGAAGGTGTGATCTGAGAGAGACCCAGAGAAGTGTGTGATCTGAGAGAGACCCGAGAACTGTGTGATCTGAGAGAGACCCGAGAAGTGTGTGATCTGAGAGAGACCCAGAGAAGTGTGTGATCTGAGAGAGACCCAGAGAAGCTGTGTGATCTGAGAGAGACCCAGAGAAGTGTGTGATCTGAGAGAGACCCCAGAGAACTGTGTGATCTGAGAGAGACCCAGAGAACTGTGTTATCTGAGAGAGACCCAGAGAGAGACCCCGAGAACTGTGTGATCTGAGAGAGACCCAGAGAACTGTGTGATCTGAGAGAGACCCAGAGAACTGTGTGATCTGAGAGAGACCCCGAGAACTGTGTGATCTGAGAGAGACCCAGAGAAGTGTGTGATCTGAGAGAGACCCAGAGAAGTGTGTGATCTGAGAGAGACCCAGAGAACTGTGTGATCTGAGAGAGACCCCGAGAAGTGTGTGATCTGAGAGAGACCCAGAGAACTGTGTGATCTGAGAGAGACCCAGAGAACTGTGTGATCTGAGAGAGACCCAGAGAAGTGTGTGATCTGAGAGAGACCCCGAGAACTGTGTGATCTGAGAGAGACCCAGAGAAGTGTGTGATCTGAGAGAGACCCAGAGAACTGTGTGATCTGAGAGAGACCCAGAGAACTGTGTGATCTGAGAGAGACCCAGAGAACTGTGTGATCTGAGAGAGACCCAGAGAAGTGTGTGATCTGAGAGAGACCCAGAGAACTGTGTGATCTGAGAGAGACCCAGAGAAGTGTGTGATCTGAGAGAGACCCAGAGAACTGTGTGATCTGAGAGAGACCCAGAGAAGTGTGTGATCTGAGAGAGACCCAGAGAACTGTGTGATCTGAGAGAGACCCCGAGAACTGTGTGATCTGAGAGGACCCAGAGAACTGTGTGATCTGAGAGAGACCCAGAGAAGCGTGTGATCTGAGAGAGACCCAGAGAAGTGTGTGATCTGAGAGAGACCCAGAGAACTGTGTGATCTGAGAGAGACCCAGAGAACTGTGTGATCTGAGAGAGACCCCGAGAACTGTGTGATCTGAGAGAGACCCAGAGAACTGTGTGATCTGAGAGAGACCAGAGAAGTGTGTGATCTGAGAGAGACCCAGAGAAGTGTGTGATCTGAGAGAGACCCAGAGAAGTGTGTGATCTGAGAGAGACCCAGAGAACTGTGTGATCTGAGAGAGACCCAGAGAAGTGTGTGATCTGAGAGAGATCCCAGAGAACTGTGTGATCTGAGAGAGACCCAGAGAAGTGTGTGATCTGAGAGAGACCCAGAGAACTGTGTGATCTGAGAGAGACCCAGAGAAGCTGTGTGATCTGAGAGAGACCCGAGAACTGTGTGATCTGAGAGAGACCCAGAGAACTGTGTGATCTGAGAGAGACCCAGAGAACTGTGTGATCTGAGAGAGACCCCGAGAACTGTGTGATCTGAGAGAGACCCCGAGAAGTGTGTGATCTGAGCGAGACCCAGAGAACTGTGTGATCTGAGAGAGACCCGAGAACTGTGTGATCTGAGCGAGAACCCGAGAACTGTGTGATCTGAGAGAGACCCCGAGAACTGTGTGATCTGAGAGAGACCCAGAGAACTGTGTGATCTGAGAGAGACCCCGAGAACTGTGTGATCTGAGCGAGACCCAGAGAACTGTGTGATCTGAGAGAGACCCCGAGAAGTGTGTGATCTGAGAGACCCAGAGAACTGTGTGATCTGAGAGAGACCCAGAGAACTGTGTGATCTGAGAGAGACCCCGAGAAGTGTGTGATCTGAGAGAGACCCCGAGAACTGTGTGATCTGAGAGAGACCCAGAGAAGTGTGTGATCTGAGAGAGACCCCGAGAACTGTGTGATCTGAGAGAGACCCCGAGAACTGTGTGATCTGAGAGAGACCCAGAGAAGTGTGTGATCTGAGAGAGACCCAGAGAAGTGTGTGATCTGAGAGAGACCCCGAGAACTGTGTGATCTGAGAGAGACCCAGAGAAGTGTGTGATCTGAGAGAGACCCAGAGAACTGTGTGATCTGAGAGAGACCCCGAGAACTGTGTGATCTGAGAGAGACCCAGAGAACTGTGTGATCTGAGAGAGACCCAGAGAACTGTGTGATCTGAGAGAGACCCCGAGAACTGTGTGATCTGAGAGAGACCCAGAGAAGTGTGTGATCTGAGAGAGACCCAGAGAAGTGTGTGATCTGAGAGAGACCCAGAGAAGTGTGTGATCTGAGAGAGACCCCGAGAACTGTGTGATCTGAGAGAGACCCAGAGAACTGTGTGATCTGAGAGAGACCCGAGAACTGTGTGATCTGAGAGAGACCCAGAGAAGTGTGTGATCTGAGAGAGACCCAGAGAACTGTGTGATCTGAGAGAGACCCAGAGAAGTGTGTGATCTGAGAGAGACCCAGAGAAGTGTGTGATCTGAGAGAGACCCCGAGAACTGTGTGATCTGAGAGAGACCCAGAGAAGTGTGTGATCTGAGAGAGACCCAGAGAACTGTGTGATCTGAGAGAGACCCAGAGAAGTGTGTGATCTGAGAGAGACCCCGAGAACTGTGTGATCTGAGAGAGACCCAGAGAACTGTGTGATCTGAGAGAGACCCGAGAAGTGTGTGATCTGAGAGAGACCCAGAGAAGTGTGTGATCTGAGAGAGACCCGAGAACTGTGTGATCTGAGAGAGACCCAGAGAAGTGTGTGATCTGAGAGAGACCCGAGAACTGTGTGATCTGAGAGAGACCCCGAGAAGTGTGTGATCTGAGAGAGACCCCGAGAACTGTGTGATCTGAGAGAGACCCAGAGAACTGTGTGATCTGAGAGAGACCCAGAGAAGTGTGTGATCTGAGAGAGACCCCGAGAACTGTGTGATCTGAGAGAGACCCAGAGAACTGTGTGATCTGAGAGAGACCCAGAGAACTGTGTGATCTGAGAGAGACCCAGAGAACTGTGTGTGATCTGAGAGAGACCCAGAGAAGTGTGTGATCTGAGAGAGACCCCGAGAACTGTGTGATCTGAGAGAGACCCAGAGAACTGTGTGATCTGAGAGAGACCCAGAGAAGTGTGTGATCTGAGAGAGACCCAGAGAAGTGTGTGATCTGAGAGAGACCCCGAGAACTGTGTGATCTGAGAGAGACCCCGAGAACTGTGTGATCTGAGAGAGACCCAGAGAACTGTGTGATCTGAGAGAGACCCAGAGAACTGTGTGATCTGAGAGAGACCCCGAGAACTGTGTGATCTGAGAGAGACCCCGAGAACTGTGTGATCTGAGAGAGACCCCGAGAACTGTGTGATCTGAGAGAGACCCCGAGAAGTGTGTGATCTGAGAGAGACCCCGAGAAGTGTGTGATCTGAGAGAGACCCCGAGAACTGTGTGATCTGAGAGAGACCCAGAGAACTGTGTGATCTGAGAGAGACCCCGAGAAGTGTGTGATCTGAGAGAGACCCAGAGAAGTGTGTGATCTGAGAGAGACCCCGAGAACTGTGTGATCTGAGAGAGACCCAGAGAACTGTGTGATCTGAGAGAGACCCAGAGAACTGTGTGATCTGAGAGAGACCCCGAGAACTGTGTGATCTGAGAGAGA
This sequence comes from Pecten maximus, assembly GCF_902652985.1. NCBI lineage: Eukaryota > Metazoa > Mollusca > Bivalvia > Pectinida > Pectinidae > Pecten > Pecten maximus. The sequence continues at coordinate 15,965,205 of NC_047029.1, forward strand.
CCCAGAGAAGTGTGTGATCTGAGAGAGACCCAGAGAACTGTGTGATCTGAGAGAGACCCCGAGAACTGTGTGATCTGAGAGAGACCCAGAGAAGTGTGTGATCTGAGGAGAGACCCCGAGAACTGTGTGATCTGAGCGAGACCCCGAGAACTGTGTGATCTGAGAGAGACCCAGAGAACTGTGTGATCTAATCGAGACCCCGAGAACTGTGTGATCTGAGAGAGACCCAGAGAAGCTGTGTGATCTGAGAGAGACCCAGAGGAAGTGTGTGATCGATTTGTTATCATGCATTATTGCGGGGAGGAAATATTCTCTATCTGCGGATAGGAAACGAAATTAGCATATACAAACAAGGGATGAAAACAAAATATCTGCAGACTTCATTCATAACATGTGAGACTTTGTCTCACGCCGTGTTAACGGTTATATATCACTAACATAGAATAGAGTCATATCTTATGTACTATTCTGACGGTAGGAATCGCTACAGATGGCGATGACTTGAATGGATGGGTGCTAGACAAAATCAAGGTGTACAATAATAGCTTTTACCGTCTCTTGCCTCTAAACCTACGGCATTTGCATATCGAAATTGATTTACTATTCATTGGCTTGTTCCCGATATCACGATTTCCGGGAATTAAAGACGCCAACGGCCGGAGGCAGAACCTACAACGAAGGGATTCGAGAGAGTTGATAAGGACTAAACAGTTGTTATTGTTCTGCTTTCTGAAAGATTTTTAGTTTGTTACGTTTCTTCTGTTGAACGCCTTTCTCGAATACTGTTTGGCCCTAAATGACAATTGTCGATAGGCCGAAATAAAATAAAAAATCAAATCACTAGCAAGGTACTTATTATGAGGATGTGACCATACAATAAGCTATAATATATTAAGTAATGGAGCATTATATAAATATCTGTTGAAACTCACTTCGCAAAATTTTACAAAACTCACAAGCATCCTTCAGTCTCTTCCTAACTGCGTTTTTTAATGAATACACACAAGTTTTGAAGTAAAATAAAAAAGAAGAAGATATTATCACCCTTTGAACAACTGGGCCCTGATATCATCCTCCATGTGTGTGTTCATGGGTATTATGATTATATGTTGAAAATAATTCGATTCTGTTAACTCATTCATAATCCTCTAAGAAAATCATTCATCATTTCTGTCCTTTTCCGATCAAAATACAAATATTATAGAAAGCAAAGACTTGATATCTTTGATGATATCATTCACGTGTGTGGCTGTGATGAGATAACGATTTCGCATTGCCGTAGTAGTGTATCAGGAAACCAAGTATAATATGTGCCTCCAGTGGGGATCGAACCCGCGACGCTCGGCTTGCCAGTCCGCCGTTCTATCGACCGAGTGAAAATGGAAAACTTTCCCAATCTGGAGGATAAAAGGCTAGCGTATCACTATTTACAACTAAAATCTGTCACGACAACGGACGGGAGTACAGACAGAGAAGACGTAGATGTTATTGGTAAATCTGAGCATGTGAGCCGAAAGGATAAACATCAAAGACAGTTAAAGGGCGATTTACGGGCCCCGTGCACTAAGTGCGTGGCCATAGATTGGCCTCTACTGATCGAACACTTGTGTGTGTTCCTAATGTCATGTCAGAGTCACGTCTTCCGATCTGACTAGACAAACGGCCTTGTTCTATGATATCAACACTAGACAATGGTCAAAAAACGCCTCCAGGGACGTAAATCTGATCACTGTATATATATTCTAATAAGAGGTCAAAGTGCAAGATAGCCGTATTGAAACCATTATGATGTTTTCGATGTTGTCATAATTAACTTAACAATTCATTTATTAAATCAGCTTGTATATATCTTATCATTCTTATTAACATGATTACCAGTTATGTGGAATTTTAACTAGATAATAAATTGGTCTTTGGTAAAAACTGATAAGAAATATTATTTTAATGTAGTTTTTTGTTTGTTTGTTTTGTTTTTGTTTTATCAATGGCACGCAGGGGCCGCGCGCGAAAGCCCCGTCGGTTAGAGTGTTGGCCACGTAACCTCGGGTGAAGATCCGAGGTGCGTGGTACGACGTCCCTAACTCGTGTCAATTTTGTGTCAGTTTGCTGAGAAACAGACCGGTCTATGCTGTCGTGGTTGTATCCTTTAAGTTGGGCAAGATACGTTATCCTAATTCCTCTCGATGGCATGCGACGCTCCCCCCTATATTGTTTAGAGAGGAAGTCACCAACTACTACAAGGAGACCCCGCCTCAAAATGACCGTCGTGGCTGTTCAAGGGGCGATAAACCAAGCAAAAAGGAAACAAAAAACATCCAAACAAAAACAAAAACAAAACAACACAAACAAGAAATATCTTTGAAAAAAGATTAACGGCATAGTTTTAATGCTGGTGGTTATAATGTTTAAAACTGCTGGTAAGCTAATTTAACGAACTAATGAGTTTCCAGCACGAATTACAAAATTAAATCAATTCGAATAATTTTTGGTGATAATAAGACTGCATTTGAATCAGGAATATTATTTTATTCATGTATCATTTGAAAAGATACATCCACTTATTCAGCTTGCATTCAATCTTAACTTTGTTTCGTTTTTAACTGCATATCTGCATTTTGCATTACCCTTACATTGACCAATCACATACTTCATCTTGACCAGTAACGCCATCTGTCGCGTCATATTCGGGGCCTAAAGAATATTATACGGCTATGCCGAAAAAATGATAGCGGGTTGTTTGAATGTATGTCATACAAGGACGAGTTTCTAATTCCATTGATACCACAATGTCTGACTTGAAAATCCACAGAAACGGGATTAAACAAACAAATACCGATGCTGGTTTAAGCTTCGGCAAAAACCAAGAATCAATGCGATTATGAATTGACACGCGGATAAGGCATATATTATGTGTGTGTATTTTAAACCTGAGTGTATATAACCCTTAAGATCAAAATAATGGGATGTCTTGAGAACATAAGCAGTAGAAAGACACTGCTTGGCAGATCTGTCAGACAAAATAGGAATTAGGCAAATCAATGCTAGTTCTCTAGTAGTTCATTCTGAATTGTTTCCCAGAGGGATCGTATACGTTATTTCTCCCAGAGGGATCGTATACGTTATTTCTCCCAGAGGGATCGTATACGTTATTTCTAGCTCAGGGGAACTGGGCCAGCTTTTATCTCACTTCATTCTTGGTAATAAGTATACCGCCAGGAATTGAGCAATCGAAAGACTAGACTATCAATTTGAAGTTGGGAAATGGAATTGAATGACTTTAATACCATGTTACGGAAGACAAATGCCATACAAGTTTATTGTAACTCGACGATTTAAACACTCTTCCTGTAATAACCGTTTTTCTTGGTATATAGATATTTCGTTTCATTGACGACTCATTTCTTAGCTCCCTGATGTAAACCATTTTAAATCTCATAAAAAACTCATGTTGAATCTAATGAAATAACCTTGGCTCATGTCAATTACATAAAAGGATTGAATCATTTTTTGTTCTACTGCCATTCACTCTCATTTTGTATAAGGACTTTTTTGCCGAGGTTTGCCGTGTTCTGAATGGCACGGTTCACTTTATTTGAATGAATTTACCCTTCATGATATACATTTGTAGTTGATAATTTATTGAAATACGATATTGAAAATGATGTAATTCATTTTATTTAGGTGTTGGGTGCACCTCCCCATCCATATTTTGAGATTTCTTTCTTTCTACTGTTAACGTGTTTTTTTTTGCGGGGATGGATTTCACGATTTCGATGTATAAAAAAAAACTTTTTGTATGTTCTTGGGGGTAATTTTCGCGATCGATCAACCTTCGTTTGTAGTTTGAAATTAAGCAAATTGATAAAATAATTATATGCGTGGGAAAACTTTTCGGGTTCAAAAGGACGAGTAATAAGCAAACATTTCCCCCTCGCGTAAATTTCCACGTTTATAGTATTTTAGTACCCCCGTCGCCTCCTAGGTGTCAACAGTTTAACCACTTATCATCACTGACAAGTTCTAGAAGGTATGAACAGATGTATGGATCAGTTTCGTTTATTTTGGCTCTACCCTATATCTCAGTATATACTTAAAAGTGATAATACTTTAGTGTTATACATTGATATTTAAAATATCTGTTTCTGAATCGACATTTCTCAATATTTTGCGTGTAGAATTGACCAAGATCACCATGTATGAATATATGGAAATATTCACCGTTTTCTTTTCGCAAACCACTTTTCAGTGTTAACTAAAAAAATGTCATGCTTATATTTCACTTCAACATTGAATTTCATAAATTACTAATGCAACTGTTTTCTTCCATTGTCACGGAGAAAGTAGGCGGGGTTTAACTGTCTGTCTAAAGCTAATGCAAATAATGGCTGTTCAACATGGAGAAAGTAGGACATACACAGAAATGTATAGTTGTCAAATTTCGCGATTTTTTGTCTGGGACTTATTCGCGGGGGTTTAATTTCGCGGATTCCTGAATAAAGTCTGTCTCTTATTTCAGGACATGTGGGCTAACTGTAACGAGCTTCGATAATGCCGGTTCTTTATTTACATTCCGATACTAGTGGTCAGGTGACGGACGTGTGTACGGAATTTGGCCATTGGCACTGTCTCAGGATGGGGATTCAAGTTGCTCAGTAATTGAATATCTATTATCTATTAAAGATACCAACATTACAACATATCAACTGTAATGACAGATTTAGATGCTTCTCTCATAGCTGTATATGTATGTGTGATTAGTAATTACATAATTGTTTTATTTTATTATTCATCATATAATTGTTTTATATACATATAAATACTTGGAATAAGAGTCTACGTAAATATCAATTAAATGACTGTATCGTATAAGTATCAATTTAATATCTGGTATCATATATACATATCAATCAATTATATTATATACATGTACATATTTCTGGTATTATATATACATACATGGTATCGTATTATTTTCTATAGTAGTAATAGTACATATCGATGAGCGTAAATGTTACATGTAGTTATATTTAATAGTACATATGATTCATATAGTGTTAGTTTAATGTTATATATATATATCTTGCCACATAAGTCACAAATGAATTTTGTCAATTTAATCTTTGTCTTGTTAATAAGATCCTTTAATATAAGGGATTTGAATTATCACCGAATCCTGATATGCGATTACTTTCACCAAAACTCCAATGTTTATTAATCGAACCATGTTGCCCTACGTGACTGCGAACTTACGTCTTACATTTTTTACTGCATGTTATCTGTCTAAATTTTATGTACTTATTGTGGCTTTTTTTCAAATGTACTCAATACATACACTCAGAAATAAAATCTATTGCTGGATTGCACAGTGCCCTTCTTTGATACCGATTCGCTGTTCTGAACCATTTTCTTTCTATGTGTATGATAATGGGTAATTCGTACATGTGTCACAGAATAGCGATCGGTATCTTTTATTCAAAGGTCTACGGTAAATGCATGAGGAAGTATTTCGTGTGTATATCTTTTAGTCTAAAGATGCTTATATGGTTGCTAGACCGAAGTCGTTTTTATATTTCATGGTTAATTAATCAATTAAATGTGCTTATTTCTTCATGCTTTCAAAATGTTGAATTTTCAGTAGTTTTACTACTACTTTTATTACAAGATATGGATATAGAGTCCAATCCCGGCCCGAGGCCCGACGAGCTTTCAATATTTCACCTCAATGTACGAAGTGTTAGGAATAAATTAGATTGTGTAAAAGACATAGCCGATGAATATGATATTATTTGTTTAACAGAAACTCATCTAGATGATCAAGTATCTACAGATGAATTACTTATTGATGGTTTTCATGAACCTTTTCGTCTTGACAGAAATTTTGCTGGTGGAGGTATATTAGTTTACACTAACAGTCTTTTAAAAGTAAACCGATTAACGGAACTTGAATTTCCCGGCCATGAAGTAATTTGGATTAATGTCCAGTTAACGAATTCTTCTTTCATTATTGGCACTGCTTATAGACCTGAATATTCTGGTTTACCTTTCTGGGAAAATTTTCGTACATCTATTAATAGTGCCTTAGACATTTCACCAAATATTATAATAACTGGTGATTTGAATGTCGATTTTTTAACTGTATCTACTAATCATATTATTTTTGATATAATGAGATCTTTTAGTATTACTAATGTCATAAATGAACCAACTCGTATTGGGCCGACTAGATCCAGTCTACTTGATCCTATTCTCTTATCCCAGTCTCTTTCCTGTATCGATTCGTCTGTAATACCTGTTGATAAGTCTATCAGTGACCATGATAGTTGCACTGCTAGTATTAATATTCCTTGTACTTTTAGACCCACTTTTAATCGTAAAGTTTGGCTTTATAAGAGAGCCGACTTTGAAAAGTTTAATAATCTTATTACTAATTATAACTGGAACGCTCTTTTCTCAAATTGTAATTCGGTTGATATTGCTTGTGATCGTTTTACTGATATATTTTTAAATTTTGCAAATTTGTGTATTCCATCTAAATTAGTCACTTTTAGGCCTAATGATAAACCTTGGATGACCTCAGAATTAAGAACTAATTTGAGAACTCGTGATAGATTACACAAAATTGCTAGGTCAACCAAGCTTCTTTCGGACGTTAATAAATTTAAGCAACAACGTAATAAGGTAAACAACATGAAAAAATATGCACGATTATTTTTTTATGAAAACGTAAACGGCATTATTGATGCATTTTCAACCACTGATCCAAAATCTTATTGGAGACTTATTAAACGATTACTAAAATCAACCGGATCTTCACAATCTATACCTACTCTGGTAGATTCTCTTAACAATTCTATTGTCACCAATGATGAAGATAAGGCTAATCTATTAAACAATTACTTTTGTAATATTACAACAGTTGACGATACTAACACTGCTATTCCTTTGGTAGAACAAAGAACTGACAAAACTTTTAGCTCTATAAGAGTGAACATTAACGAAATTAAAGATATCTTACAAATATTGAAACTCGGAAAGGCCTCTGGTGAAGATGGAATTAGCCATCATATGTTACGAAATACTTCACATACTGTATGTATTCCTCTTGAAATTATTTTTAATATGTCTTTATCGACCAGTAATTTTCCATCTAGTTGGAAAATTGCCAAAGTTATGCCACTATTTAAAAAGGGTGATCGACATTCTCCTTCTAATTATAGGCCAATTTCTCTTTTATCTACCGTTGGTAAAGTATTTGAACGTGTAATTTTTAAACATATATATAACTACTTCATGGAAAACTCTTTGTTTTATAAATATCAATCGGGTTTTATGCGTGGTCATTCTACTGTGTATCAACTTCTTGAAATTTATCACAATATCTGTATCTCACTTGAAGAAAAGAAACATGTATGTATGGTATTCTGTGATATTTCAAAGGCGTTTGATAGGGTGTGGCATAAGGGTCTTCTGGTCAAACTTCAATCATACGGAATTTGTGGAGAGTTACATTCTTGGTTACAAAATTATCTATGTCACAGACGACAAAAAGTCTTTTTAAACAATTCATATTCTCAATTGGGTTTAAATTTAGCAGGGGTTCCCCAAGGTTCAATCCTAGGTCCACTTTTGTTTTTAATATATATAAATGATATTGCCGATGTTCTTGAGTCAGCTGCTCGTCTTTTTGCAGATGATACCTCTATGCTAATGTCTTCGTCATCCTGTCTTGAAATTGAAACTGTTTTAAATAGGGATCTAAATTCTTTAAATCTTTGGTCTAAAACTTGGCTAGTTACATTTAATCCAGACAAAACTGATGTAATATTTATTTCTAATTCTAATGACTTAGACGAAGACCTAGAATTGAACTTTGATGGGAAAAATTTGATTTTACTGACAACCATAAACATCTCGGAGTATATTTTAATTCGAATGCCAAATGGGGAGATCACATTAACGCAATATACAGTTCTGTTATGAAGAAAATTAACGTTTTAAGAAAATTGAAGTTTTTACTAAGCCGTGAATGTCTTTTAAGAATTTACAAATCATTCATCTTACCAGTTTTAGAATATGCATGTGAGGTATGGGATGGTTGCACCAAAGCCGAATCAGAATTGTTGGAGAAAGCCCAAAGGGAGGCCATTCGTATCATAACAGGCCTTCCGTCTTATGCAAATATCGAATATTTATATTTTGAATCAGGTTTAGATACCCTATCAAATCGTAGAAATCGAAGAAAACTCCAACTTTTATATAAAATGCAAAATAACTTAACACCAATTTATTTGAATGATCTCCTACCATCTACAGTAGCAGAAAATAACCGATATCCTCTTAGAAATAATAATAATTACAGAGTTCCTCCATTTCGGCTTTCTCTTACAAATAGTTCTTTTATACCATCTACTATTCGTAGTTGGAATTCATTAGATTTATCCGGACGATCATTACCTTCTTTACCTTTATTTGTAAATTCTTTGGCTTTAAACGTGCAACCATCCCCACCTATCTATTTCGGTTTGGGTGAAAGAAAATTCAATATTATGCACACCAGACTAAGACACCAGTGTAGTCCACTTAAGTACGATTTGTATCGTGTAAATCTTGTTGATGATCCAGCTTGCTCATGTGGATATCCATGTGAGAATGCCTTTCACTTTTTATTTGAATGTCGCCTTTATGCTCAGGAAAGACGTATTATGCTACAACATATAAATGCCTTTGGAACAGAACCTAGTTTAAAACTTCTATTGTATGGTAATACTCAATTTTCCGTAGATCTAAATTGTCGTATTTTTAGACTTGTGCATTTATTCATAAAATCCAGCAACAGATTTTAAAATATTTATAAAGTTCTTGTGAACTATTGTGTTTGTATTAAATTTTCATAGTCATTCAAACTTTATGCCTATTTCTATATGTAATATACATGTGTTTATATGTGTAATGGGAGAAGGCCTTAGTAAGTTGCAATAACTTGTGCCTAATCCCTTTTCCTTAATTGAAATAAAATATGTTTAAAGTAAAGTAAAAGTATTTACATTGCAACGAGTTGAGATAATTGGTTTTTGTTGTTTTGATCTTTTTATATTATGTTTAACCACAAATTAATAAATACACCATTATAACGGTACTTGTCGACTTTAGTCAGTTTAGTCTGAGACAGCTTAATTTCATATGGCAGAGGGTGGCAAGATCTGAAAACAAATCAGGACGTATTACATTTGGCGGATTTTGATGCGTTCCCAAATTTAAGGAAATTAAAATCCTCGTGAATATCAGAAACTCTACAGTAAATTAATGTTTGTATCAGATCCTTTTAATGATGTTATTGTTAAAAGGACTATTTTAAATACAATTATCAATCCTTAACTATTTTGCTAAGTTTATGAGATCATAAATGAGATGGTCGGTAAATTGTAAAACGCTTGGGTTGTACTACATATGCAGGTACTAGTGCTTTGCTATAGGCGGTGATGTAATAATCCAGTAAGAGCTTCAGACTGCAGCAATTACTTTTTTATATTCAATAATTCTACTTTCTGCTTTTGTAGTGTAGTGGTATAGATGGTATAATTTGATACACACCTGCAGCGAGACGACCAGAGCACTGATGTAATGGTACGCTCTCTCTGTGTCAGATCCGATCTCCGGTCGTAAGGGAACCAGAAGGAATTGTAGGCCCAACAGTGGGATCAAAATCAACGTAGCACGTGCAGCTTTCCTGGAGTGAACAAAACAGATTTACTGGCCAGTCTCGAACGGTTTGATGACATTTGATTTTAAGGTTATGTTCATGGTAGTGCGTTTCCTTGGAGACAGAACATAATACCTGCCTATTAGCGATAGCAAATGATTAAATCTTAACAATATGGTCAGAAGTGTCATAAAGGAAATTTTCTTATAATGAGCGTATTTTTTTTCAATTTCCGCTTATATATTAGCATAAAACCAATCTAAAACAAATGGCATATGTCAGGATAGGTACTAATCTAAAAGCATTACAATGAGCATTTTACAGTTTCCGCGTCATGTAAAAAAAACCCAATAATACGGGCATGTTTTAATTTTCATTTAACTTAATAATAATGTAAAAACCGCAATTCAACTTCCGCCTAACGTTAAAATAATCATATAGACATATATCCGTAGGTCAGTTTCCGTTAACGTAAACATGTAATCGACACAATTCATTTTCCGTCAACGTAAATATAAAATTGACATAATTCACTTTCCGTTAACTTAAAAATGTAGCCGAAAAAATCTTTTTATGTCAGTGTAAACATAAAATTGACATGATCCACGTTCTAACTGTTAACGTACAAATGTAATCGAAACATTCATTTTACGTCAAAATAAACATAAAATTGACATAATTCACTTTCCATCAATGTAAAAATATTATCGACATATTGCAGTTTGTCCGTTTAACAAAAAACTTGTTTTGACATTTATGATAAGATTACTGGTAACTATACATTAGAAGAGAGTAATGGTGAGAAATATTTTACTACATCATGCGTCTGATTAAGAGATTTATTTTCAGGCTATTGTCTTTTGTCGATTTCCACGTGAGGTGTGTTACGAGTATTGTGGCACGAGAGGAAAGCTTTACATCTTTCCTGACGGGTTATTCTAAATAACGAGATCCAATGAGCTTTGTTGAGTCATGCTGATGCATGGTTTTGGAACCAGTCCATTATAGGACTCTGAAGACCAGGTCTTTGAGACCATATGCAAATCTGTGTTACCAATTACCAAAATAGTGTTACCATGCGAATTACTAGAAGAATGATATGCATGCAGTCTGTGTTGATAAGTGTTAAATTAAACAGATTTATATAAATACTTATTCGCGGCTTCATTTCATGATATTAGAAAGTGTAATCTCCACACAACACTATTTAAGTTGGACTGTTCCTTGGGGAATTTGTACTAATACAATAGGATAGCTGTTAGACTGACGCGTTATACCATATCATCAACAAATTCTACACAACCGTAACCGAAAAAATATGGGTATGACCAATATATAATAGTTCAAACTATGTAAGCTAACAGGAGCAGGTTGATATGCCCATATTCATGTATCACACAGGATACCAGATCCCTCAAGTAAATATAATCAACATGTCGTATCGGAAAGATAATCTATTCATTTCCTCATTATTATATGTCAAAATTATTAAAGGAAGACGATATCTTCATTATGCCATGCCCTAGAAGAACATATGTTAATCTGACCGCTTTGGAATTTTGGTAAGGTAGCTATCAGTGTACAGTATTTAAGAAGGCGACAGTGGACTAAATATGACTTGGTAGAAACTACACGTACCAGGATAGCAAAATTGTAGTACGATGAAATAAAAAGAACCAGTCTCCGTTAGCTCCCGATCCCAATGAGATAAGAGGCTAATAACATACCCCCCCCCCCAGTAAAACCGCCTGTCTGTCATCGCTAGCTCACGATGTTAATGTTATAATAGGCTTATAACAGTACCAACAACCATCAGTAAAACCCATCACCGCTAGCTCCCAATTTTAATGATATGATAGACCAGTTACAGCACCAACAACCATCACTAAAGCCCGTTACTGCTAGGTGCGGATATCAGTGTTTTAACTGGTCAATAACAGTACCACCAAACACTAATACCCGTCCCCGAGAGATACCGATCTGAGGTTTATAATAGGTCAATAACAGTTCCACCAAACACTGATATATATATACCCGTCTCCGAGAGATACCGATCTGAGGTTTATAATAGGTCAATAACAGTTCCACCAAACACTAATACCTGCTCCGAGAGATACCGATCTGAGGTTTATAATAGGTGAATAACGGTACCACCAAACACTAATACCCGTCTCCGAGAGATACCGATCTGAGGTTTATAATAGGTTAATAACAGTACCACCAAACACTAATACCCGTCTCCGAGAGATACCGATCTGAGGTTTATAACAGGTCAATAACAGTACCACCAAACACTAATACCCGTCTCCGAGAGATACCGATCTGAGGTTTATAATAGGTCAATAACAGTACCACCAAACACTAATACCCGTCTCCGAGAGATACCGATCTGTGGTTTATAATAGGTCAATAACAGTACCACCAAACACTAATACCCGTCTCCGAGAGATACCGATCTGTGGTTTATAATAGGTCAACAACAGTACCACCAAACACTAATACCCGTCTCCGAGGGATACCGATCTGAGGTTTATAATAGGTCAATAACAGTACCACCAACAACCACCAGTAAAATCCTGTATCCCCCAGCTTGCGGTTCCGATATTGTAATACACTAACACACTACCACGCGGTCTAAGTCTATATTCCATGCGTAGTTGAATAAAAATAAATGCAATACTTGAATCTATCGACTTCCTCTATGTTGACATTTGACCCCTCAGTATTCATTTGTGTCTTCAAAGCCATAAAGAAAGCACATTCAGAGTGCAATTCATCACTGCAAAGAAATTAGGCCTAGCATATAACATCCGGTCAAATAGTTGACCTTGAAATCGACTGTGACCTTTTCAAACGTTTGATTATTAAGATATGATTTGTTTTAGAGAATGATGACCATGGAATAATCATTATCCTATATTAGTATAATGATGTATAAAATCGGACAATCGACGCTCCACACTACCGTTCATATACCCTTTGTGATCCTCATAATAACTCATTAATTTCTCTGAAAAATGAATATAGATATAATATATTATATTTGTATGAGTGTCATATTTGTTTTAACTGTTATGTCAGTTATCCTGCTTACCTTCCGCGATTTACTATTGACTATTCTTAAACCTAAATCCCCGGATCAGTGGTGAGAGGAACAGCTATAATCCCCGGATCAGTGGTGAGAGGAACAGTTACAATTCCCGGATCAGTGGTGAGAGGAACAGTTACAATCCCCGGATCAGTGGTGAGAGGAACAGTTACAATCCCCGGATCAGTGGTGAGAGGAACAGTTACAATCCCCGGATCAGTGGTGAGAGGAAAAGGTACAATCCCCGGATCAGTGGTGAGAGGAACAGTTACAATCCCCGGATCAGTGGTGAGAGGAACAGTTACAATCCCCGGATCAGTGGTGAGAGGAACAGTTACAATCCCCGGATCAGTGTTGAGAGGAACAGTTACAATCCCCGGAACAGTGGTGAGAGGAACAGTTACAATTCCCGGATCAGTGGTGAGAGGAACAGTTACAATCCCCGGATCAGTGGTGAGAGGGACAGTTACAATTCCCGGATCAGTGGTGAGAGGAACAGTTACAATCCCCGGATCAGTGGTGAGAGGAACAGTTACAATCCCCGGATCAGTGGTGAGAGGAACAGTTACAATCCCCGGATCAGTGGTGAGAGGAACAGTTACAATCCCCGGATCAGTGGTGAGAGGAACAGTTACAATCCCCGGATCAGTGGTGAGAGGAACAGTTACAATTCCCGGATCAGTGGTGAGAGGAACAGTTACAATCCCCGGATCAGTGGTGAGAGGAACAGTTACAATCCCCGGATCAGTGGTGAGAGGAAAAAGGTACAATCCCCGGATCAGTGGTGAGAGGAACAGTTACAATCCCCGGATCAGTGGTGAGAGGAACAGTTACAATCCCCGGATCAGTGTTGAGAGGAACAGTTACAATCCCCGGAACAGTGGTGAGAGGAACAGTTACAATTCCCGGATCAGTGGTGAGAGGAACAATTACAATCCCCGGATCAGTGGTGAGAGGAACAGTTACAATTCCCGGATCAGTGGTGAGAGGAACAATTACAATCCCCGGATCAGTGGTGAGAGGAACAGTTACAATTCCCGGATCAGTGGTGAGAGGAACAGTTACAATCCCCGGATCAGTGGTGAGAGGAACAGTTACAATCCCCGGGTCAGTGGTGAGAGGAACAGTTACAATACTTACAACACTTTTCTTTACACGTGCTTTGCTTGACAGTTAAACTTTTTGTTCACCAAGGTTATAAACGAGCTGTATCTATAACTATAGTAACACATGTACTATGTATATATATATGTATATCCCAGTTTACGTTACCGTATTAAAATCCTGTTGATAGCGAGAATAAGTCAAAAATAAACTCTTTCAATATTAACACATTTTACATAACACGAGTACCCACACACACAATGCAGCCTGTCTCCGGGTCAGACATGTGGTACTTACTTTGTCTGAGTGGCCTCTGGAACCTGTCTCAGTTTTGTGATCAAGAGACGGACTATGTTGCACAGGAAAATAAAGTTGGCCTAAAACACAAAAATAATAGAATTGAATAAAATACTCGCAATAAAGAACGCCGTATTTGCATTATATATAATATAGCTAGGTTTTATTAATCAAACAATGAGCATGAGTTTTCTTACTTTTTTTTTTCTTTTAATAAATTGTTAGTTATCCGGGTCGCAAATAAAAAACCGATTGGTATTCATGTAATACTAGATGCATACATAAAACAGCCTAGATTTTGTGAGATCTAAATATGTGGACTACAGATTTTTCGTTCGGATTTCCGAGATTTTTAGGTGATATTTGTTTACGTTCAATTAAATCTTGGATTTCATTATTTTAGTTTAGGGCGTAATAATATCTATGGATTAATTTAGTGGCTATATAGGTCATTTGATATACATGTATCTGATAAACAGCTTACAATATATATATGAGATAATAATTATACTTCATAACTACAAATTACAATAGCACGAGAGATGAACTTGGTCTTTTCTGCCTATTGTACGATCTTTCCGTGGATGCCGGGATGATAGGCCGTTGATAAGTAGTCCAGTGCGACACCACAGAAATATTCCACCTGACGAATTGCTATATTTATTAGATTATGATGTACCGGTACCTAATCATACATCAACATAGCCATGTGTGTAGTGACAAGTCCGGACGTCCTAACAGCTAGATGTCACTAAAGATCAATTACTACTTCATCCGGGAGTCATTCTTGCAGACGCATGGTTTGTATCACGATCACCAAGTGTATTAGGAGCTTCGCGTTAATAACTCAAAAAACAATTACACGCTTAATGCATTTCCTTCGTTATAGCAGTTCCACATCCTCCCAGAGGCTTTGGTATTGTCTTTATATGTATTTATAATCAGAAAGTATATTCTGCCATGCTAAAGCCAATTTTAACGCGCGGAAAAGGTATGACAACGAAGTTAATGACTTCCATTGTAAACAATATATATTACACACTACCAAGGTTACTGCGCATGCGTGCTATTGGTGAATGATATAGATTCCCCGATAACATCATCATGAAGATTTGGTCGATTTTCTAGTTTCATATACTACAATAGATGAAATACAAAATGTAGTTATGTATCATTCGTAAGTCAAAGAAATCAACACGACTTATATATGTGTGTATAATACAAATATATAATGTACAAATATATTGCAATTTTCTAAAATAAAAGGAAATCATCTAAAGTGTGAACTCTCTCTCTCTCTCTCTCTCTCTCTCTCTCTCTCTCTCTAAAAACTAAATATGTATTTTATAGCATTGTGTAATTATTTATATGTCATTGTGTTAGGAGAGGGCGTTTATAAGTTGTAATAACTTGTGCCCAATCCTGTTGTAAATTTGTTACAATAAAATACGTTTAAACTCAACTCAAACACAGTGGAACAGCTTATACGGTGTCAACTCACAAAGACAAGGCAGGATGAGACGTTAATGGATTGAATACGACGCGATTCGAGGAGATAAGCTATGGGTAAATTATCAGGGAAATTGTATAAAGCACCTGCGTGATTTACATCGTTTAAATATGAATTTAGACTGGCCACCATTTTTTTTTTATAAAGAATTGCCAAGATAAATTCTAATACTAGATTATCTCCCCCTAGTTAAGTATTAGATATACCCTAGGCACAAAAATCATAAAATTCAATTTTATTCATAACTTTAATATTCTATAGACAGTGGGCCAGTCTAATGTGAATTCAGCAATAGAGAAATTAAATGCCGAATAATGAGTATTAAACTGCACCGTTTAATTGTTTTACCCTCCTAGGTCTCATCATTTCTTTGTGTGGCCAAGCGTGTGGCCAGTAACCGAAAAGGGATCGATATAATACAAACAGAGCCAAAAGATGTTAAAAACATCTGTAATAAAACTGATTTGGTACAAATTTCGGATAGTATCATTTTAAACAATCTCGAAATAAAAAACAAGTTGAGTCAAGGTAAGTGGGGACTAAAGCTATACTGAAGACACGTACAGATGACGGAAAAAGGTCGAGTCAGCACAAAACAATATTAACCCTCAAAATCACAGACAAAGTAAAGTCTTCGGAATGATGATATTTTCTAGCACAACATTTGATACCAATTATGAAAGTACAATTTATGTTAATGTTTTTCGCAGATTTTCAACAAAATAGAAACTTTACGTTTGCCTATTTTATTAATCATTTTTGAATTCTGCTATAGCATTTAAACAACCTTATCTTCTGAATATATATTAAACGGTTTGAATACATTGTTTTCTCCCACATGCTGCTATCTTAGTTAATACTCACTAACATATGATTGATGACCAGTATAGAACTGCCAGTAGATTAGATAAATACAAGTCCCTTATACCAACGACTTTGCTAAGCATCTTGTAAATATGAAAAAAAAAGGTTTTATAATTTCTAAAGTAATCATAACAATCACCAATGATAACCGACTATTCCCATGATGACATCGATCCTCCTAGACCCAACTCCAGAAGACTAGACCTGAAAGGCTTGTTGGCGGATTCTGCATGTATACGTTTTAAGTCGTGTGTTTGAGGGAATAAAATATATAGACAACAGTTATATTTCAACATCATGGTAGCCCGGTATCTACGGATGAGAAGCTAAGCATCTTGACAACTTATATAATCGATCTTATGTTGTTTTGGAGACCTTTTCTCAATCCTCAGAGAGAAAAGTCAGATTGTAATTCCCTACGCAAATGTCATAAATCATATTAGGATAATTGTCCCGAACATATATAGCCATCTATGAAGGTAGCCAGTGACCCAAGCTCTCCATCATTATTCGCCCCATGTATCGTGTGTAATTGTTCTTTGTAGAACAGATGTTAATTTGAGGATTCTCCTCGACCTTGACAAAAGTGAGGAATTTACGAGACGTAACGATTATTTAATGTGCGAACTTGCATTTTCTCTTAGAGATGCGAGGTACGCCGAGGGAAGAGATGCCATGTTTTAGCACACTCGGGAGACGTGTTTCCTACTCAAGCAGATTGCCAAATGTGTTGGACACCAAGCATATACAGCGATCGCTTGACCGCATTTAATAGGCGCAGTGAAGGGAATTGCGTGCCATTCGATCCCCTGTGACTTCGCTCTTTATCCAGTGTCCGAAGATAACTCGGCGTTCAAATATGATTGGTGATAGCAGAATCGATGGATCTTGAAATAATTGGAAGACCGACGAACTTGCAGCTTAGTTCTACCACGGATTGTTAGATTACCATATCCTTGTTAAGAACAATAACATATTTGTTTTTCCTTATCAAAGCTTACTTCGCATATTTTTTCACATTATTTGGCTTTAATGATTTTTTATGACCCTTAATACACACATATTTCCGTAAACCTTAACAGTTCTTTTTCAGAAAAGGACATAATTCCCAAGATCGTCCATCTTCAGAAACAATGCTTTGATCATCGTTTGCTATTGAATATTAAACGTGATACACGCGACTACGTCATTGAGGAGTTCAAATATCGGTGTACATAAGCGCTGTCAGCATGACTTGATTGATGGGTTTAATATCATTATAATTTTCGTGATGCGTCTGGCGTCCGATTGTCCTGATAGTGAGATGAGATTAAAACAATGCATCGAGATGTATGCAACAAACGGACAATACCCCGATATGTATGTGAAAATTGACATTTCTGCACTTATATATGTACTTGTCGTTCACCTTTGCTGAAATATACATATGTATGTTATTCTATGATATTTTAGCCACCTTTATTAATGATGCGCGATTTCTTATTCTATCAAAGCAGTCTGAGGTTAGTAGCGGATTCGTTTTTCGTTATTGGTGATTCAGATAACGAATCCGCTGCTTCAGCCCGTTTATATCAAAATTGTTCATATCATACAATTTTTGAGCAAACAGCTCTAGGAAAGGACTAGTTTTTGGGATAATTAGATTCAGGAGTAAGGTGTCTATTCTTTAGCAAGGTATGTTATTTTCCCTTGCTTTAATTCAAAACAAATAAATATAATTGTCTCAATTAAGGACGCACAGATAGGAAAGATTTCAGTCTTAGCCCCTTTAACATTACTGAATATTAACGTTTCTTACCTGACGACATCGGCATTGAATGAGAAGAGCTGTTTTGTTATACACGCCAGCCTTATATTATTTTTGATCTAAGATATGTTCAATGTACATGGTCTGTTGTTGCATCAAAAACGTAGATTTAAATCAGTGCAGAATCGTGACTTCCAGGATTCAAATCGATATCACAGCCTTTTGTTATACCGTTACATAAATGATTTCATGTAATCGAACTGAAATTTCTCTCAGGACATAAAATATTGACATCTGTAACAGAGATGTGTTATACTTTTATATTAACTCCCCGTGTTAAATTCCTGAAACTAGTTTCGATTTGTACTAAACCGACACTACATTAATCAGGCTATTTAAGGGAATCCAAAGGAAGGAAAATCCCTTACTTAATTTATGCTTCTAAGTTTGTACTTTTAACAGAATTTAGTACATATAAACCTTTTAGGTCAATTAAATTTACTTTGGATTGCACGCAGGGTTCCAACTTTTATACCGCTTTAGATAAAATGTTCTATGTAAATTTCATTTATGAAATTTGTGGTACTGTAGTGAGTTAAATAGCGATACTAACCGTTTGCGATCTATTAAGTTGACTGATATCAACATAACAACACCGAGGATACACTATTGTATATATCACATCTATGCTGGCTGGTTGTACTATCCCTAAACCTTATCATTTCGTGGTTTGGAATATCATAATTCTATGAATATTTTTATAAATAAATCTAGTTATCTTATCTTTATCATATATTCCTATAAAGCTTATCTTCAATTTCTTATTACTATCTATTTCATATACAACATCTCACACTTTAACAGGACGTGTGGTAACGATAAAATCAGTATTTTGGATGCCGCCCTATTATAAACAATACGCATCATTTTTCCCGGATGCGTCACCCACGGGTTTTTTTTTTTAATTTGATATGAGGCACACTGGATATGTCTTTGAAGTGAAACAAATTCAAACGAATATTTGATGTGAGACTATTATTTAACTTGTCTGATTGATACATTTGAGCAGTTTTGGCGAATTTAAAAGTTCACATTTTATAACATTTCTACAAAATGAAAACACTCTGCATCGCTCTATTAAGTTGTTTTTATTGGAACAGTAATCAGTGCGAGCTGTGAAATCTCATGATAATGACGTCAATAAACATTAATTTCAGAAGCAGATTGATTATCTTTTGTACAAACTTTGTGTTCACTTCAATTTTGTTATAACGGATTCCAGAAAATAAATGAAGATTATTTAAGTCCTGATCAATATTATACAGGTTTTGTTTGTATACGGAATGGATTTCAAATGTAATGACGATATTTGAATCTTTATTAAAATAAAAGCTTGAGGAGTTTTAGTCATTTTTAGGTATAGGGAATCCTGGAATGATATTTAAGAGTCTCTGCCAAATTTGAGTCATTTTCACATCCGCGCAGTCTGACTACGACTGACACAGCTCACAATCAGTAGATACGATTTTGACAACCAGACGTTATCTTTATAATTGTCATGTTGAGCCTGATAGATCTCCTGTTATTATATCAAATCATATCAAATACTTCGCGATGTATACAGCCAGTATTTATCATGTAGATATACTTACCACCATAGAGACTATTATAGGGGCGTACATAATCCACTGTAGACTGCTCTCTCCTATCCAGCAACTACAATCACAAATACTATATCAGACAGGATTTATATCTGTTGAATTCTGGCTTTATCTAAAATTGATATTATCCAAGCAGGATCAATTGATTTGGTTTGGTTTGGTTCATTGTGTTTAACGTCCTATTAACAGCTAGGATCAATTGATACCTGAATCAACGAATACATGATTGACATTAACCAGTGTAATTGAATATTGTATTTATGTTATATGGAATCGATTATTGATATTTACAGGAATCAATATATATTGATATTAGCAGTGATCAGTAGATATTGATATTAACAGGGATCAATGGATATTGATATTAGCAGTGATCAATTATATTAAAATGAAATGGGATCGATAGAGTTATTTTAATGACTATCAATATCTTTGTGAAATGAAATTCTCTATCTGAGAAAACTTTAGACGCTCACTTTTCAACGGGCCAAGAAAGCTATAGCGAATATATCGGGAGAAGTTTCATGTTTTATTTGAAATAAGTTCAATCCAATGCCTATACTTATTTTGGTTGGTTTTCAGCATGTATCAAAAACTGTAAAAAAAAGTTCTCCCCCCCCCCCCCCCCCCCCCCAATAAAAACGTTAAAACATGCTCGATGCGAATTCGTTATATAATCATGTTTTTATTTATTTTTATTTCCGCAGCATCACCTGAGAAATGTCAGAGTTGGAGGACTTAGGTTAATTTCCTCAATAAAATTCTACCTCGCACATGAGGTCTGAATCTCATCTTACACTCTTTTCACTTTCATTTAACAACGTCGCATCACGTACATTTTGTTCAGTAGGCTAGTCCACCATGACAATGGGTAATCCATTTCACTAAGACTTAAGACTTAAACGCAAATTAATGCCATTTCTTAGTACAGCGTGATAGTTTAATCTAGATTACATTCACATCGCCAATGAATATACTGTTGTGATAACTGTTCTAAAGTTATATGTATATTTAACGAATTATTCTTAAATTTGATTTGCAGTATCTTTAGTAAACTAGGAAGGTTTTATTCATTTACTAGAAGAGCTTCAGGAAAGACATCATTTTAATTATTAATGCAAAGCTGCACTATGTTTGATGTTAGACGACAAGCGAAGTGTTGGTGTAACGCACGTCAATGTGATGCCCAATGATATCATCTTGTAATCACATTTTTGAGGATATAATCCAGTTAGTTACATAGTTAGTTAGTTATAACATTCTTAACGGCCCGTCAACACTGTTAACGCAATTAGGGCAAAAGCATGGCGAATAAAAATGGGAGTAGAACGAAACGACATCAAAGAAACGAAATATGTAGAATAAAATGTATGCAATATTGGTACACTATCGTATGTAGTTAAATATAAATATATACAAATAAATACAAATATGAATAGGACATACATATCTTGTGGTAGAGACCGACAGCTTTCAGGTAGTTCAAATCTTGTATATATTAACAGTTTAGACTTGTTACACAATTATAGAAATGTTATTGTAAGTGGTAGATCAATGCAATTCAATAAAAAGTGTTTAACGGTAATGGTTCATTATATACGTCGCACTGAGGCTAGCCCTCACGCTTCAAGAAGTAAGAATGCGTTATATGCGTCTGACCCTAAGATGAGCAAGCGTAATTTTGTCTTGGCAATTGTCTCTGTAGCTAGGAAACCATTCAATGATGTTGTTGTAATCGCCTGTAATATGTTGTCGACATATAGACGTTCAATTTTCCACTGTGAAATGTAGTTACAAATGATTTAAAATCGGAATGATAAAGTTTAAAATCAGTTTTTGGAAGAGACAATGCCATTTTTGCGGCGCGATTTGTTTTTTGACTACCATGTATACTGTGTGTTCTGGAAGCCAGCAAAATATAACAATTCATACGAACACGGTGTGAATGGGAGGACATATTGTAAATAGTTTGGGAATTGAAATAGAATGGATGTTTCCTGATACAAACTTATATAACGGCATATAGAATTCGATTAAAAGCAGCATGTAACCTATATATCTTCCTACACAATAAAATACAAGCGAATATTACCTTGATCTTTGGTCGTCGTCAGCTGAGCCTCTGATACCCGTGTATATTGAAACAAGCACGAACGGCCAAACTGTATCGAAAAAAAGTTTAATGAGTGAATACGGAAAACGACTGGACTGTATGTATACTGGAGTGAACGTTGCTGCAGAGTCGTAACGTCCTAGATACAAAACAATGCATGCGACCATGGTCGAGGTATACGTCCAAGGTCGTGTGGTTAAGCACCGGCTAATACTATGCCGTGTATTCCTGTGAGATACTTGGAAGTTTGGTGTCTTGAAGGTAGTAAGCAATGAACTTAAGATTGCATGTGTGAAATAAAGATAAAAAACGTGTTCTTAGAAAGTACATGTACGTTAGACAACCCACCCATAAAAGACATTTGAAAATACAAAGGTAAGATTCTGTCTCACAAAACAATTAAACATGCCTGATTTTCGTCTGTAAAAATATGGTATTTGACAAGATAGATACCGCTAAAACAATGAACATTTGAGGTACATTAACTTGGTCTTAGCTAGCACTGTGACCTCAAAGACTGACATTTAAATGATGTTAACGCTATAAGTGACACTTCACTAAATGCGAATTCTGTCCTTTTGTTTGAAGCTTAACATGCTTTTTACATCACACCTTACTTTTCTTGCACGCCTATTTTGATCTCACTGACAGAGCTTTAAGGAAGAGCGTCACATTTATGGTTTCCTAACATGGATTTTTGGCACTGGTGTGAAAAATGCTGCTACTGTTTTAACTTCAGAGGCTTGCAGCAACACATAATAAAGCAAACTGTCGGGTATTTTTGTGTTATAAATGTATAAAGTCTATGCTGAATGTCATTGATGACAGCAAGGGTGTTAATGGAAATTGTTCATAACTTTACTTCGACGCTTGCTCGCTAAAATGAACACAAAACAACATTTAAAAAAAAAGACAAAAAAAGTGAAACTCATACAAAGTCATCGTTATGATTAATCTTACCTTATGTAAATATAGAGAAATGGATACTGTATAAAAAATAGAGCTTAAAGAAATTATTAATAGACAATGGGTAACGATACAAACAAAAGAGAAGAATACTCCTTCTCCAGCAATCCGAAGAACTAGCTACACGTACCAATATACAAAGTAATACAGTTCCTTAATTAATTCCTTTAACAGCAGAGGACAAGCTATGCAGTAGCAAACAGTAATACAATGCTTCGATATCCGAGAGTTAATATACCTACACTAGTCTGTGATGTAGCAAGTGAAGATGTGTTTGATGGATCCAGAAATACCTACCCATTCTCTAAAAAAGCAGGGGATTATCACGCGTTTGTAGAAACAGACGCTGAAGACGCGTTTGTTAGATCCGAAGGTGTATATTCTTACGCCAGCTGATGAAGTGCCATTCGATGGGGACTTGTGTTTGTGTTTGGTAGAACTGAATGTGAATATAATTTCGGCAAACTATGAAGAAACAGGCGATGATAATGTGTTCGTTAGATCCAATTTAGATATACTTACCCCAGTCAATGAAGTGACAATCGACGAGGATTTGTTTGTGTTTGATAGAGCCTAAGGTGAATATACGTATGTCCACCCTAAAAAGTAGCAGGCAACAAAATTTTGAATTGGCGAAAGTGAATATACTTACGCCAGCCTATGAAGCAACAGGCGATGGGGACGTGTTTGGTAGAGCCAGAATTGAATATACTTACGCCAACCTATGAAGTAACAGGCGATGGGGACGTGTTTGGTAGAGCCAGAATTGAATATACTTACGCCAGCCTATGAAGTAACAGGCGATGAGGACGTGTTTGGTGGAGCCGAATGTGCGGACCATGATAGTATGTAGATATAGGCCCTCACAGAACATCCAAGAGAAGTTAGACACCACGCAGTACTGGGCAAACACGTGAATCATCCGACACCATATCTGAGAACAAAAAAGTTGAGTCATTGAGCGGGGGGTTTCCTCATGTATATTTAAATTGATAGATTAAGCAGGTGAAAGCAGCGGTAAGTAATTTCACTTATTAGCAGACAATACATAAGCAAAACCACCCATATGTGTTGATCTGCCGAGTCGGATCGCCCGAGTTTCTTGTGCGGAGGAAAATATCACGAGTGTTCAGAGAAGATGGAAAAAGGGAATTCCCCTAAAAAGTAGTTCCGGCTAGTATGGTGATACAACTTTTTTGTATCACACATGTGTGGTACACGCCACCAGAAAACGCGCCTCGAAAATTGTTGTATTACCATTGTAAGATAACATAGGTATGTGATAAAGTGTCTTCTTATATTATCCAGGTAATGCGAGCGTGATTGACATAACAATATGTGTGTTCACTTTTTCTCATTAAGGGCGTTTTTAGATTAAAGGCGTAGATGTGTTGATGTGTCCTTTTCAAAATACTTTTTTTCTGGATATCGTTGTACTACTTACTGGATTTTCTTGAATCACGTGACCGTTGGTGGCCACCAGGAGCATGTATAGAATCCAGGAAAATCCGGTCAGTACGTATGACGAGAACAAATTCTTATGTATAGTGATTCTGTCACACCGGAGCTGACTGTGGAGGGAGAAAGACAAGTAGAATATAGTGTAGTACAAGAGCAGGTTCTTATTATGGAGATTCTGTCACACCGGAGCTGACTGTGGGGGGACTAGTAGAATATAGTGTAGTACTAGAACAGGTTCTTATGTATAGATATTCGGTCACACCGGGGCTGACTGTGGAGGGACTAGTAGAATAGAGAGAAATGTACATCTATGTATAGTATATAGCGTAGCATGACACATACATATATCAGGATAAAAAAATAAAACTTTAAACATACACTGCTTCTAACTAATATGCTTGTTATCATATATTAAACAACCTGATATATGTGTAGTTTTATTCTGTACATTCCATTTTTTTTTTTACTGCCTATACAAGTGGAAAAAAGAACCTTTCCACTTATTTTGTTATAAAATTAATTACAGAACAAATCTGTTTGTGGTTATTGTTAGTATTTCTAATAAATGCAATAAGTCATTACGTTAATACCTTTTGAAAATATAGTATATTGATTTGGTTGCCAGGAGGCGCATTAGTTACTCACTCGTCTTCCCCAATCGGACGTGAAAACGGTATTAGGTACAGCGGCTTTATCGCGCGCTTCAATTTGAAAAGATGATTTTTCTCGTTTTGCAATAATCATTTGTTTTGTTTTGCTTTTTATTTTATTTATTTTTTATTAATTACGAAAATATGTGTTAATGTAAGTTTTGTTGGTCGTTTTTTTATTTGATAACCAATCATGATTGTCCTGTTTAAATACAATGGGGTGATGTGCATTCATTCTGTCATGAGCAGGATTGGTTAAAAGGTATGTAAAGTAATTTTCCTAAATATGCCTAGTACTATCATCTTTGAGGCTTCGTGGCATGTTGGCATATGGTAACCACAATGTACTACTGGGGTGATTTGCGAGATCGTACAGCTTAATTCAAATTCCAAACCTTAAAGTGCTATCTGAACTAGGATATCAAATCCCTGTCAGGGGCGAAAATTGCCCTCCGTTTATGACGCACCTCCTGTAATAGCCAGCAATCAGTTCCAGTGCTAACAAGAGTTACCAAGATTTAGGTCAAAATCAGGGTCTTAAAGAGGCTTCAACCTGACAAAATCCTTAAGCATTTAGGATGAAAAGTATATTTAGAAAATACTGGAGATTTGTTTAAAAGTTTCAATCCTGGCTATTTATTGCGGTGGGATTTTTATATGTGTACCCCAGTAGGCGCGTGGAAGAAATTATCCACAAAACGGTTTTAGATTGAACAACCGAGGAAACATATTAACGTTACAATTTCTGCCAGCGTTTACCATCTGTTTGTACAAAGGCAAAACGAAAGGAACAGGAAATAAATCGGATAACTAAGCGTACTTTTAAAGTGTGCAGAGATGTATCCTGCAATGATAAAATCAGGGATTCATATTACACGCCAAGGGGAACTGACACGGACGATAACTAGCATTGATCTCTCCATTTTATTTCGCTTTTCAAACGCCCTGAAAAGAACTGACCCTCTACACCTAATTACGTTTTCGCTTTGTCTGTTTTAACCGCTTGACCCGTAGAACGCCTGATATTCAGTACTGTAAGTTGTGTTTCCATGCAGTGCTTTTATCAGTAAGTTTGTTAGGTACTTGGCTACGCCTATATTAATTACTAAATAGTTAGATTCCTACCTTACTAGTCTCAGATAAAATACCAGGTTATGTTGTACTTTTCATAAACCTCACACATATCAAATGCAAACGTAGCAATACCACAATAAATCGATTGAGAATCGGAAACGAAAAATTTAGCCGCCCGGTTTATTTTATAACACGGTTTTAAGCATGCAACTATCCTCCGGGCAAAGAAACAACCGAATATATTACAGCTAGTCCTGTAGTGTGTTATAGTGATATAGGAATCGATGTGGTGGCGGTAAACTTTGACAATTAAAGATACTCAATCACAATGTCTAAAACTTTAACTCTCAAGATTGATAAAAAGATCGCAAAAGATTTATCGTCATTGCGAACATAGGAAACGTGAAGGGGTTAAGTCATTTGTCCAGGTGAGTCGGCACTTCCTGTTTCAGTGACGGCACTTTACAGACAAATCTAGGTCATATATACCTCCTCTAAAGAAGACGCGGGCTGGTGATATCGTTGAAAATGTGAAACACATCTAAAAGTAACAAGATATCAAATGTGTTTTTTATGATATTGAGGTCATACATTTAAATCTATGTTGTAATATATAATGTAGACACACAGTCAACATTTCCGTGTACAAACAGGCAACGTAGCAGCCAACCCGGATTTGACCTAGATTTAAAAGGCGGATGTCGTCAATGAAGTCAAAGACGCTTACTTCTCAAGAACATGTGGTCTTGTTCTCCTTGTACCGTACTTTGCTATCATTCAATCATCAGGCGCAGTGTTGCACTATTACAACGCTTTGGTGGTAAGACAAACAGTGCAGACTTGAGGAAAAAGCTTTTGTAATTTGATTTTATTTCTATCTATATCATCACCAGTTCGGTTAACAGCATTGCCACGTGTTAACTTACACACACAGGAAAACCCATTAAAACCAGTGCAGGTTGGGCGCACTCTTGTATAGTGACTGTATCCGACTTCATATCGGAAAAGTACCTATCGCACAGTAGTATAAATAATGCGTTATATACAGAAATATACCAGTAATCACTTTAATTTGACCCGTATTTGACATTTCCAGTATTTGGATATGTCCGCGTATAGCATTAGTATATCAATTGCCGGTGGGGTGGTACCTACAGATTACGTATTTGATATATAGCGGCACGTTGATCAATGGTATGCGAGAGATTCATGATCGTCATCATAAATAGTCCGTTCCCCTAAGCGATGGGATTCTTTGCATTCAATACACGTGAATATATATAAGTGACTGATAGTTCGCTTTTTTATTTTGAATATATCACACTTTAACTGTTTTTATGTAGATTTACACAAATGTTATCTTCGAAGTAGAAGAGGCTTAATCTTCGGGAACACATAGTTTGTGTCAACAGAATTTAAAACCATACCAGACCAAACGGTTAAGGGTCTCCAAGTCAAACTAAAAAAGTAGAAGAGACTTAACCTTCGGGAACATAGTCTGAATCAACATGATTTAAAACCATACCAGACCAAACGTTTACGGGTCTCCAAGTCAAACTACCTTTTATTGATCATAACGTCAATCAAAGTTTGTATTCAAACTGGTAATGTACACCGATTGGTCAACCAATCAGAATCGTTTTGCCTGATGAGAATCGCCGAGCGATTATCCTTTGGGATATCAAAGTGATTTACCGCTTATTCTTTTGCTAAAATATATGCGGTATCGCTGTATATATCTTATGCTAGTTCGTTTTAGATTTTAAGTTTTACGGAGAATTTGAGAATTAGTTTTCGTTAAAACGTTGGTAATTATTTAGCTGTTTTATGATTATTAATTGAAATTGAACTTGGTATTAGTACGTACACATGTGAATGTTCCGTATTTACGATGTAACTTTATACATTACTTACCTGTGTATAACATTCGTGTATATATTTACTTACCTAAATCTGCAGAATATGAAAAGAGATAAAAGAAGCATCGCCACGGAGATGGAATAGCCGCTTACGAATATATAAACATGTTCATGGCCACTGTTGGTGTTCTGAAAAGATATAAGCAGAAAAGTATTGTAACCCTGGTTCAAGTTCAAGTTCTTTATTAACTTTGAGACATTGACAACATCAATAAAAACAACTACGTGCCAGAGACAATATACTCGGAGAGCATAACTAAGTTAATGAAATTCTTTTGACATTTGCCGCTTTGATAACCCTTGTAAATACTAGCCGCATATATACGGCTCGACTAGCGAAATCTTCTCTTCAGCTTGATCGGTTGAACGTAAGACTAGTGTGTCCGAGGTCCCGGGTTCGATCTCTAGCGGAGGCAGTGTCTTAAACTTAATTACTCTCCTAATTTATAGCTCTAAACATTATAGTTCTTCTAGAATTGTAAACAATAGTAAGATGGAAATAAGAAAGACAAAGGCAAAAAAAAAAAGGCAAGATAATCGCATAAGTCATGATACGTTTTAACTACATTATAAGTAACTATTTTCTGTAGTAAGACCCTTAATTCGGGAAATGTATCATTCATTTACACCTGGTTAATAGCAGTTTTGAAGGATGTGGTTCAGATATCATTTTTATTGTCTACATTTTATTTAGTGTAAAAATAAGGAAAGGTATAATAATAATTACTTCTATAAAGGTATGGATATCTTTCCAGCAGTAACTGTAGTCAGATTTTTCTTTGTTTGTGCTAGGACTCCGCCACCAGGTTCCATTTTCTGTGCATTGCTTGAAGGCATACTCTGAAACACGAAGGCATTCGTAATTACATATAGCGGATACAAAGTAGAATCTCAACCCCTAGTAAATGATAAGTTTAACGACTAATCAACATATTTGGTCAGATAGGGTCTAACAAAGAAGTAAAATCAAATACAAGACATTCTTTAAGAATAGGTAGTTAGTTACATATTTCTTAACAGCCCTTCAACGCTATTAAGGTCATTAGGGCCAGAAAATGGTGACTGAAAACAAGACAACATCAGTAAATCAAAATTTGAAAAAAAAAAAAAAAATAAAAAATAATATATGTTGGTATACTCCAATTTAAAATGAAATAGTAGCTGTACGGTAACTCAGATCTTGTTATACAAACCAAGAGTTTTCAGGTAGTTCAACATTGTAAATGCGAACAGTTTTGATTAAACGTTCTGTTTGTAGGGTGTAGACCAATGCGATCAAATAAACGTGATAAATGGTAAATGGTTCGTTGCATGCAATGCGCTGAGTCTTGACCTCACGCTTGTATGGCCTACCTGAAGACGGACAAGGACAACCACGTTTCGGCGGTTGTCTCTGTAGCAATTAGACAATTTATTGTTTACATATTGGCTCCTTTCATTTTGAAACTGATAATAAAAATGATGTGAAATACCCCAGAAACTCCGCTAGTATAATATATACGGTTATATCAACGACTACTCGTATATATTTACAAGGGACTGCTTGTAAAGTCGTATTTTGTTTCTAGTTGAGGATCAAACGGAATTGTGTCCAGCCATTATCGCTTGTATACGTAAATGGTACTGGATAACGGTGCGAGGAACTCTGGCTAGACTTTCGTTATGGGACAGACCATAAAGGCTACAACCGTAATATCACATGTGATGCGAGGTCTAGGCCAGATTTCGGTAAGGCATAGCATATATGAGATGATAATTCGAATGAATTGGGATGATGTGCGTTGGTACGGTGCTCTAGCGGTAGGAAGCAGGGCTATGTGACCGAAGAACACGCGGTACGCCGTGCACGAAATGTGTGTAAGCCGTTAGCGCCGAAATGGCAGCTCCAGCTGTATTCTCTCCGGGGAGTTGAGAAAGACATTGGCTGGTTGGTAAAGGCCCAATAACCAAGGATTATAATTTGTGAAGCGCTTTGAGACGGCTATGTTACTGTTATATAGTGGTATATCAAAATATTATTATATTGTAATTGTTTTAGTGGAAATACCTACCATTCGGGTTCATTCCCGGTATTTCTGGACAGGGGATGATAGCCGTAGTACCAGCCTGTGTGTAGTTCCAGCAGCCGAATATATCACTGGTAGCATTGCAGTATTGCTCACCTGAAAAAATCACAAATATCCAAGTCATTAAATTACGTTTACTACAGGCAATGCGAAATCTCCCGCCGGTTTTCGGGAAAACTGTATGATAAGCGTTTATGATAAAACAGATGGTTAGGATTTCAGAAATATTTTGGCCATTCGTTCAAAAAATATCTAGTGTATTCGTGATAAATGCATTTCAAGCCGTCTATTGTGAACTACGAACACCTGTAATTCTACTGTATGATGTACTAGTACAATGTTCTACATGTATATCTGCCATTCTTCTTGTCGAGTTCGACAGAGAAGTCGATTTTGTTTACTTGTTGTTTCCTTGCATTTCTTCCTCTCTAAATAACAACAAACCTGTATAATCAATCAATCATCCTGTAGTTTTTTTCGACGAAGTTGACAAGGAGTCATAATGAATACCAATTTACCCCAGCAGATATTATCTGCGCTCAGAAGATTTCTGGTCCGATACATTGAGTGAGACTTTCGGACTTCTTTAACATTTCTTTCCTAAACGTCTGGCGCCACATTTTGTACGCTGACGTATTCATCCGCGAACGAAAAATGAATCCGCATTAAAATGTTCTTCGTTAAATGTTTTGCTCTCCTGTTATTTACGTCACTGTATACACTTCTTCTGAAACTATACTGCTTATGCGGAGGAATAAAACGCAGCTTATGTTGTGATTAGGTGATATTAATTTTATGTTAATTCCAGGCTTCAGGGATACTTGATTTTGTTTTGTTTTAGGGGTTTAACAACCCAGCAACAGCCAGGGTCATAAGATGACAGGTGTCAGGGAGACACCAACAGCCAGGGTCATAAGATGACAGGTGTCAGGGAGACACCAACAGCCAGGATGATAATTCTATTATGATGACGGGTGTCAAGGATACACAAATAGCTAGGGTCATATGATGACAGGTGTCAAGGATACACAAACAGTCAGAATTATATGATGACGGGTGTCAAGGAGACACCAACAGCCAGGGTCATATGATGACTGGTGTCAAAGAGACACAAATTCCTGGGTCATATAATGACTGATGTCAAGAAGACACCAACAGTCATGATCATACGATGACGGGTGTCTATGAGACACCAAAAGCCAGAGTCATATGATGCGGGTGTCAAGGAGACACCAACAGTCAATATAATATGATGACGGGTGTCAATGAGACACCAGCCGCCAGGTTCATACGATGACAGGTGTCAAAGGTTGAAATGTTGGTTTCTTCAAAGTCCCCGAATCAGAAGACACAAAAAGATACAAAAATATTGATCAAAACATGATATACTAGGTGTACACCATGGCCGAGGTACGGCCACATTATAATCTACAATGTATTGACGACACATAAGATGAAATGCGTTCTAAAATAAAGTGTCTGGAGTGAGTTTTCCTATTGAAATCCATATTAACGCAGGGCTGTATACGAGCCAGAAAGTCGTATATAAAGACAAGACCTTCGATTGCAATTTTCCGGTGCATCGCTTGCCTTCAGTTACCCTAGTAATTCTATCATTTATTTCTGAATGGACGCATATAGAGCTAATCGGCCTTGAGTATTGCTGGGAGAGAGAATAGAAGAACGGTTTCTGGAATCCGTCACTATCCGTATATGTCATCTAAGTGTCTCACCTATACCGACGGCCTGTGTTTCCTGACGATCAATAATACCATAGGCCTAAACATGTGTACATTTTATATACAGTATATGTTACTTTAAGTGCTAATCATCTCTAAGTGCAATGTGCGTGTCAGTGAGCGATTTCATAAAAACAGTGAGTTTGTTATGTTATTACATTGTTAACGGCCCATCAACGCTGAAAAGGCAATCAGGGCCTGCAAATGGTGAATAAGGCATAAAACGAACCAACATCAAACAAACGGAAAGTGTAAAACATGTTTATCCACTGGTGCACTTAGTATATAGTTAAAAAGATAAACGTGGCTATTATCTTTTGGTACAGAGATTTTGTTTTCAATATATCTAACAAACCGGTGTATGATTATGGATATCTAGGGAAGCGGTTTGACAGGAAAGATACTATTTATCATTTATTTCGCTTAAATATTTTGACATTTTATCAAATAAGATTTTCATCTCTGCGCTCTTTTTATGAATTTATCCTTCGATTGTTTTTTTGATAATCATTAACAGATGTATGTAAGTTTATTTCATACAGTGGATTTTCTCTTTCTAGAAGAAATAATTAAATGATGCAGTTCAATTTCTTTAACGTAAACTTGGTGGTAATGGTACTCTTCTATCAACGTGTAAACCCAGCAGTCATTTTAACTTCATTCCAATGACAAAACGTTGACAGAAGAAAACTTTAGACTTATATACTTGAAAAAGAATGTGTGTTGAGGAAGCGCTGTATCATCTAGTGATCTAAATTGATGTTCACTGATTCACCGATAAAAGGTTTATCAACAACACTGGTCATACACAGCCAAACAGAGAATCAAAATGACATCAAGCAAAAACGGTAATTATTGAAAAATAAACACTTCATAAAAAAATTAAAACGAATAACAATTTAGGTTCATACAAACACATTCTTACTACGCTGTTCTGAATATGGTGGAAATATCCAAATTTTGCAACTTCGTTCCTCATATTATTGACTTGTTGTTTTCACGGATATACTCAAATTCAATACAGCATATCATGAAGTGACTAACAGAAAACGGTTCTCCTCATGCTACGCAATCAGGTTGATCTTTTCCTTTTAAAAGATAAGTGTCAGACCCAATTTAAGGCGGAAGAGAACGACTTCCTTTTTCCTGATGTCCCCGTAACCAGGACACCATTTAGAAGTGGTCCTCTAGATCTCCTGATGTCACCGTAACCAGGACACCATTTAGAAGTGGTCCTCTAGATCTCCAGATGTCACCGTAACCAGGACACCATTTAGAAGTGGTCCTCTAGATCTCCTGATGTCCCCGTAACCAGGACACCATTTAGAAGTGGTCCTCTCTTGATGTCACGTAACCAGGACACCATTTAGAAGTGGTTCTCTCCTGATGTCCCCGTAACCAGGACACCATTTAGAAGTTGTCCTCTCCTGATGTCCCCGTCACCAGAACACCATTTAGAAGTTGTCCTCTCCTGATGTCCCCGTAACCAGGACACCATTTAGAAGTTGTCCTCTCCTGATGTCACCGTAACCAGGACACCATTTAGAAGTGGTCCTCTCCTGATGTCCCCGTAACCAGGACACCATTTAGAAGTTGTCCTCTCCTGATGTCCCCGTAACCAGGACACCATTTAGAAGTGGTCCTCTCCTGATGTCCCCGTAACTAGGACACTATTTAGAAGTTGTCCTCTCCTGATGTCCCCGTAACCAGGACACCATTTAGAAGTGGTAGAGAGTGATTTATTCTTAGTACATATTTTCCATTCATCTTGCTATTTAGACTTCACATGTAAAAGGTTTGAAATATGTGTATGGTATATCAATAAAAAAATCATGAGCGAGAGCAGTGTTCGTCGCCTTGCGATGTCCTAATATCTGTATTGACAATAAGAGTGTGCGCCATACATACGACTTATACCGTTGTTTACTCAGATATGTTTTGGGAGGTTCGTTTTTTTCTAATAGACTATTTTGTAGATAATATGTGAGAGGTGCACGGTACTAGGGATATTGAGGGAAGAGGTTTGACAGAATATATACTATGTATCAATTATTTCCACTTAAATAATTTTCGGAATAGTAGTGATTGCGTCAATCAAATAAAGCATGTGTATTATCTTTGATCCTATCGGGGTCTGCATGTCTCGTGAGAGAGAGATCTTTATTAGCACTCAGGCACACTATTGTGTGCGACAAGAGGTCAACAAAAATTACAACATCATAATACAATGTATAATATTCTGTACAGAGTAGTGAATCCGTAGGATTTGAACTCGCGTCGTGATAAAAATATATTGAAAGACTAACCCATTAGCCCACTCGGCTATAGTAACCTTTTATGAAATGGGTGGATATTAGATATTTAAAATTGTGATAGCCGTGACTCACGACCGTGTATTATTGGCACGAGCGTGGGTTATTGGAAAATAATACATAGTTTTAAACCAATCAAAACCGGCGTTACATAGCAAACATGGTAGAATAGAACATAAAAATAAGTAATGGTACTCGCATCAAACCCAAGTAAAACATAGCGGACAAATCCTATGTTGACGAGACGTTCCGGTCCATCGCCCAGTCTCTACCGGAAGAAATATATTACTAGTAATGAATTTACATAATGTTATTCTATCTTTTGTTTAAGCATACATAGTTAGATATTTTTCAATCTGGAACTGATGTTTAAATACTGCATATGTTTTACCACGGGAAGATTTATCAATATCAGTATACCACTGTTGTATAAATTGATATTGCAGGATGGTTTTTAAAGGTAATTTGAGGTAATTTTTATTCATAGTGCAGATATTTTGATGTAACCAAACGTAACTTAGTCCTGTACTATTAAGTATATCCTTGATATAAGAAATCCACTTGAAATCAGCAAAATCATTTACATGTAAATTCAACATAAGCTTGTACATTAAACTTGATAATTTATTTTCACCTGTAATTAATTTATACCAGAACATTATCATTCTAGACTTAATTTCAACATTTAAGGGATATCTACCCGTTTCACCATATACCATTATATTTTTTGTGGAACTACGAACATTTAAAACATTTTTACAGAATTGTACATGCAACTTCTCACACACCTTAGCATTTTCAAACCCCCAAATCTCTGACGAGTATAAACGTATGGGAGAGATTAAAACATCAAACAATTTCAACTGAAGGTCTATTGGTAATATAATATTTCTAATTTTTCTGTATAATGCATATGTTGCTTTTTAAGCCTGCTCGACCAGTTTTTTCCTCGCTTTACAGAAACAGCAGTCCTAGAAAAGAATAACTGTCCTGGGTATCTAGTACTTCACCAAAAAGGGTAAAACGAACATTTTGTACATTACTTTTTCTTTTTTCAAAAATTACAACTTTTGTTTTATTAAGATTAATCTTAAGTTTCCAAATGTTACAATATATTTCGAATTCACGAAAAGCTTTTTGAAGACCTTCTGCTGTTTCAGAAATAACAACTGTGTCATCTGCATATAGCAGAATAAATAATTT
This sequence comes from Pecten maximus, assembly GCF_902652985.1. Classification (NCBI taxonomy): domain Eukaryota; kingdom Metazoa; phylum Mollusca; class Bivalvia; order Pectinida; family Pectinidae; genus Pecten; species Pecten maximus. Next base: position 16,000,679 of record NC_047029.1, read on the forward strand.
AACGAATATGCGCATGCGATCTTGGAAGAGAGTATCGATATAGTGAAGTTGGTCAACATTATTATGCATAAAAAATCTTCCAGGTCGTTTTAATGTATCGAGAACAAAAATGGGGAGAGATTTTCCCCTTGTTTTACCCCGACATGACATGTGAAGAAATCGGTCATACCATTGCTAGTTTTTACACAAGATTTAGTGTTATTATAAAGACTAATTATAACATTAAAATTTTCCCCCTAATATTGCTTTTTAACAATTTCTTTCATAATCCTACCCTCCAAACAGTATCGAACGCTTTTCTAAAATCAATAAATGAACAAAATAGTTTTTTGATTTTTGGAAAGGTATATAGATATCAAAGCGTGCAGGATGAATATGTTTTCAGTTGTAGAGTAACCTTTTCTAAAGCCAGCTTGGACATTTGAAATTAGATCGATTTCTTCCGAAAATTTGTTTAATCTTGAATTCAAAATAGCAGTAAATACTTTACCGAGACAAGAGACTAGTGTAATTCCTCTATAGTTATCGAGTTTTTTAGGGTCACCCTTCTTTTTGTATATAGTTTTAACTAATTCTAGTCCACGCTTCTGGTACACATCCTGAGTTTAAAATAACATTAAAAAAGTTTAACATATATAGGTAGAAATGTGGACTCTGTATGTTTTATGTACTCATTAATTATATTGTCATAACCAGGTGCCTTATTATTAGGAAGGTTACAAATAACCTGTCTGATTTCATTTTCAGTTATTTCACTATTCAGTATAAAATCAAATTCATTTTCAGTTGTATCTGGAATGATAACTTCATCCTCGTCATCCTCAGAGCTGTTTAATTTTTTGAAATATTCATAGAGCTCATCCAAAGATATATCGACATCGCCATTTTTATTATTACTTTTATTGAATGAATCTAAGATGTCCCAAATTTCTTTGGGATTAGATTTTGACATAGTACGTATTTGATTTTCAGTGTTAAATTTATATACATTATAACTCTTCCTTAAGATTTTTTTATATTCCCCAGATTTTTTATTCATATTTCGTCTATTGATATCAGTTTTGTGATTTCGCATCATGGAAGGCCCGCCTTTTGGTGAGACACTCAGCTGTAAACCATGGCTTGTTATTAGAGACATTATTTATAGTTTGTATACCTGTGTAATTTTTTTTGTATCCAAAAATGTCTGTAGCTGCCGTTTTAAATAGATTAGATATTTGGTTAATTACCTCATTCACTTCAGATTTACTTACAGAAGCCTTTTCCGACAAAACATTGAGTTTATCATTTATAGAATTTAGTTGATCAGGAGAACAATTATGTACTTTATGAATAAATTCGTTTTTCTTCCCGTTCTTCCACTTGATATATTGACCTTGACCTTGCTCAGAACATGTTCGATCTACGTCTTCAATATTTTTCAACCAACCTTGAAGGGTAAAGACGATTCTACAATGCATGTCGGAGAAGGTTCCATCAAAATCAATAATTTCAAAGTCATGTAAACAAGGAAATATCCCTGATGATACAATTAAATAGTCAACTACACTAATTCCGCCACATGTTGTCTTGCCCAAAAGTTTGTCCTTACCAACTCTGCTATTGGCTATATATAAATTGTTATTTTTACAAATGTCAAGAAGCTTAGACCCGTAATTATTAGGTCGAGATTTGCATTGCCTACATCTTAGTAATGGGACATTAAATACCGGTAACATTTCAAAGTCATACAAATAATTATATAACGCATCATTATTATTAAAATCAACTATATTTGTTAGGTTATTATCGGGTACATTGTAATCTACGCACTGTGCTGTTTTGGCGTTGAAATCACCAATTAACATTACATTATAACTACTATTTTGAAGGTTAATTAGTTCATTCTCAATTTCAGTAAACGCCTCAGAAGAGGTGTATTTAGAGTTTTCGGGACACCACAACATGACTTATCAACAGGGGGGTTAAAGCCACATACCCCCCAAAAATGTTTACGGGTATAATACGGGTATACAGGGGGGTATATAATACGGGTAGACAGGGGGGTATATAATATGGGTAGACAGGGGGGTATATAATATGGGTAGACAGGGGGGTATATAATATGGGTAGACAGGGGGGTATATAATATGGGTAGACAGGGGGATATATAATACGGGTAGACAGGGGGGTATATAATACGGGTAGACAGGGGGGGTATATAATATTGGTAGACAGGGGGGTATATAATATGGGTAGACAGGGGGGTATATAATATGGGTAGACAGGGGGATATATAATACGGGTAGACAGGGGGGTATATAATATGGATAGACAGGGGGGTATATCATATGGGTAGACAGGGGGATATATAATACGGGTAGACAGGGGGGTATATAATATGGGTAGACAGGGGGGTATATAATATGGGTAGACAGGGGGATATATAATACGGGTAGACAGGGGGGTATATAATACGGGTAGACAGGGGGATATATAATATGGGTAGACAGGGGGGGTATATAATATGGGTAGACAGGGGGGTATATAATATGGGTAGACAGGGGGATATATAATACGGGTAGACAGGGGGGTATATAATATGGGTAGACAGGGGGGTATATAATATGGGTAGACAGGGGGATATATAATACGGGTAGACAGGGGGATATATAATACGGGTAGACAGGGGGATATATAATACGGGTAGACAGGGGGGATATATAATATGGGTAGACAGGGGGGATATATAATACGGGTAGACAGGGGGGTATATAATACGGGTAGACAGGGGGGTATATAATACGGGTAGACAGGGGGATATATAATATGGGTAGACAGGGGGGTATATAATATGGGTAGACAGGGGGGTATATAATACGGGTAGACAGGGGGGATATATAATATGGGTAGACAGGGGGGTATATAATACGGGTAGACAGGGGGGATATATAATACAGGTAGACAGGGGGGATATATAATACGGGTAGACAGGGGGGGTATATAATACGGGTAGACAGGGGGGTATATAATATGGGTAGACAGGGGGATATATAATACGGGTAGACATGGGGGATATATAATACGGGTAGACATGGGGATATATAATACGGGTAGACATGGGGGATATATAATACGGGTAGACGGGGGGGATATATAATACGGGTAGACAGGGGGATATATAATACGGGTAGACGGGGGGATATATAATACGGGTAGACAGGGGGGTACATATAATACGGGTAGACAGGGGGATATATACTACGGGTAGACAGGGGGATATATAATACGGGTACACAAGGGGGGGGGGGGATATATAATACGGGTAGACATGGGGGATATATAATACAGGTAGACAGGGGTGTATATAATACAGGTAGACAGGAGGATATATAATACGGGTAGACAGGGGGGTATATAATACAGGTAGACAGGGGGAATATATAATACGGGTAGACAGGGGGATATATAATACAGGTAGACAGGGGGGTATATAATACAGGTAGACAGGAGGATATATAATACGGGTAGACAGGGGGGGTATATAATATGGGTAGACAGGGGGGATATATAATACGGGTAGACAGGGGATGTATAATACAGGTAGACAGGGGGGATATATAATACGGGCAGACAGGTGGGTATATAATACGGGCAGACAGGGGATATATAATACGGGTAGACGGGGATATATAATATGGGTAGACAGGGGGATATATAATACGGGTAGAGAGGGGGGATATATAATACGGGTAGACAGGGGGGGATATATAATACGGGTAGACAGGGGGGGATATATAATACAGGTAGACAGGGGGGATATATAATACGGGTAGACACGGGGATATATAATACGGGTAGAGAGGGGGGATATATAATACGGGTAGACAGGGGGATATATAATACGGGTAGACATGGGGGATATATAATACGGGTAGACAGGGGGATATATAATACGTGTAGACATGGGGGATATATAATACGGGTAGACAAGGGGATATATAATACGGGTAGACAGGGGGGATATATAATACGTGTAGACAGGGGGGATATATAATACAGGTAGACAGGGGGATATATAATACGGGTAGACAGGGGGGGGGGGGTATATAATACGGTAGACAGGGGGATATATAATACGGGTAGACAGGGGGGGGGGATATATAATACGGGTAGAGAGGGGGATATATAGTACGGGTAGACAGGGGGGGATATATAATACGGGTAGACAGGGGGGATATATAATACGGGTAGACAGGGGATATATAATACAGGTAGACAGGGGGATATATAATACGGGCAGACAGGTGGGTATATAATACGGGCAGACAGGGGATATATAATACGGGTAGACGGGGATATATAATATGGGTAGACAGGGGGATATATAATACGGGTAGAGAGGGGGGATTATATAATACGGGTAGACAGGGGGGGGGGGATATATAATACGGGTAGACAGGGGGGGATATATAATACAGGTAGACAGGGGGGATTATTAATACGGGTAGACACGGGGATATATAATACGGGTAGAGAGGGGGGATATATAATACGGGTAGACAGGGGGATATATAATACGGGTAGACATGGGGATATATAATACGGGTAGACAGGGGGATATATAATACGGGTAGACAGGGGGATATATAATACGGGTAGACGGGGGATATATAATACGGGTAGACAGGGATATATAATACGGGTAGAAGGGGGGATATATAATACGGGTAGACAGGGGGGATATATAGAAAAGGGAAAATACGGGTAGAGCAGGGGGGGGTATATAATACGGGTAGACAGGGGGATATATAATACGGGTAGACAGGGGGGGGGATATAATACGGGTAGAGGGGGGATATATAATACGGGTAGACAGGGGGGATATATAATACGGGTAGACAGGGGGGGGGGGGGGGTATATAATACGGGTAGACAGGGGATATATAATACGGGTAGACAGGGGGATATATAATACGGGTAGAGAGGGGGATATATAATCGGTGAAGGGGTATAATCACGGGACAGGGGGATATATAATACGGGTAGACATGGGGGATATATAATACGGGTAGACGGGGGGATATATAATACGGGTAGACAGGGGATATATAATACGGGTAGACAGGGGGATATATAATACGGGTAGACAGGGGGATATATAATACGGGTAGACAGGGGATATATAATACGGGTAGACAAGGGGATATATAATACGGGTAGACAGGGGATATATAATACGGGTAGAGAGGGGGGATATATAATACGGGTAGACATGGGGATATATAATACGGGTAGACAGGGGGATATATAATACGGGTAGACAGGGGGGATATATAATACGGGTAGACAGGGGGATATATAATACGGGTAGACAGGGGGATATTATAATACGGGTAGACAGGGGGATATATAATACTGGTAGACATGGGGGATATATAATACGGGTAGACAGGGGGATATATAATACGGGTAGACAGGGGGATATATAATACGGGTAGACAGGGGGATATATAATACGGGTAGACAGGGGGATATATAATACGGGTAGACATGGGGGATATATAATACGGGTAGACGGGGGGGATATATAATACGAGTAGACAGGGGGGATATATAATACGGGTAGACACGGGGATATATAATACGGGTAGACAGGGGGGATATATAATACGGGTAGACATGGGGATATATAATACGGGTAGACAGGGGGATATATAATACGGGTATACAGGGGGATATATAATACGGGTAGACAGGGGGATATATAATACGGGTAGACAGGGGGATATATAATACGGGTAGACATGGGGGATATATAATACGGGTAGACAGGGGGATATATATTACGGGTAGACGGGGGGATATAATACGGGTAGACAGGGGGATATATAATACGGGTAGACCGGGGGGTATATAATACGGGTAGACAGGGGGATATATAATACGGGTAGACAGGGGAGTATATATTACGGGTAGACGGGGGGATATAATACGGGTAGACAGGGGGATATATAATACGGGTAGACAGGGGGATATATAATACGGGTAGACTTGGGGGATATATAATACGGGTAGACAGGGGGGATATATAATACGGGTAGACAGGGGGATATATAATATGGGTAGACAGGGGGGATATATAATACGGGTAGAGAGGGGGGATATATAATACGGGTAGACAGGGGGATATATTATACGGGTAGACAGGGGGGATATATAATACGGGTAGACAGGGGGAATATATAATACGGGTAGACAGGGGGATATATAATACGGGTAGACAGGGGGATATATAATACGGGTAGACAGGGGGTATATATAATACGGGTAGACAGGGGGGGATATATAATACGGGTAGACAGGGGGATATATAATACGGGTAGAGAGGGGATATATAATACGGGTAGACAGGGGAGTATATAATACGGGTAGACAGGGGGGATATATAATACGGGTTGACAGGGAGGATATATAATACGGGTAGACAGGGGGGATATATAATACGGGTAGACAGGGGGATATATAATACGGGTAGACAGGGGGATATATAATATGGGTAGACAGGGGGGATATATAATACGGGTAGAGAGGGGGGATATATAATACGGGTAGACAGGGGGATATATTATACGGGTAGACAGGGGGGATATATAATACGGGTAGACAGGGGGAATATATAATACGGGTAGACAGGGGGATATATAATACGGGTAGACAGGGGGATATATAATACGGGTAGACAGGGGGTATATATAATACGGGTAGACAGGGGGGATATATAATACGGGTAGACAGGGGGATATATAATACGGGTAGAGAGGGGATATATAATACGGGTAGACAGGGGAGTATATAATACGGGTAGACAGGGGGGATATATAATACGGGTTGACAGGGAGGATATATAATACGGGTAGACAGGGGGGATATATAATACGGGTAGACAGGGGAGTATATAATACGGGTAGACAGGGGGGATATATAATACGGGTTGACAGGGAGGATATATAATACGGGTAGACAGGGGGGATATATAATACGGGTAGACAGGGGGGATATATAATACGGGTAGACAGGGGGAATATATCATACGGGTAGACAGGGGGATATATAATACGGGTAGACAGGGGGATATATAATACGGGTAGACAGGGGGGATATATAATACGGGTAGACAGGGGGATATATAATACGGGTAGACAGGGGGTATATATAATACGGGTAGACACGGGGGATATATAATACGGGTAGACAGGGGGATATATAATACGGGTAGACGGGGGGGATATATAATGCGGGTAGACAGGGGGTATATAATACGGGTAGACAGGTGGGATATATAATACGGGTAGACAGGGGATATATAATACGGGTAGACAGGTGGGTATATAATACGGGTAGACATGGGGATATATAATACGGGTAGACAGGGGGGATATATAATACGGGTAGACAGGGGGGATATATAATACGGGTAGACAGGGGGATATATAATACGGGTAGACAGGTGGGTATATAATACGGGTAGACATGGGGATATATAATACGGGTAGACAGGGGGGATATATAATACGGGTAGACAGGGGGGATATATAATACGGGTAGACAGGGGGGTATATAGTACGGGTAGACCGGGGGATATATAATACGGGTAGACAAGGGGATATATATTACGGGTAGACAGGGGGATATATAATACGGGTAGACAGGGGGATATATAATACGGGTAGACAGGGGATATATAATACGGGTAGACAGGGGGGATATATAATACGGGTAGACAGAGGGGATATATAATACGGGTAGACAGGGGGATATATAATATGGGTAGACAGGGGGGATATATAATACGGGTAGACGGAGGATATATAATACGGGTAGACGGAGGAAATATAATACGGGTAGACAGGGGGATATATAATACGGGTAGACAGGGGGATATATAATACGGGTAGACAGGGGGGATATATAATACGGGTAGACAGGGGGGTATATAATACGGGTAGACAGGGGGGATATATAATACAGGTAGATAGGGGGGTATATAATACGGGTAGACAGGGGGGATATATAATACGGGCAGACAGGGGGGTATATAATACGGGTAGACAGGGGGGATATATAATACGGGTAGACAGGGGGGTATATAATACGGGTAGACAGGGGGGTATATAATACGGGTAGACAGGGGGGATATATAATACGGGTAGACAGGGGGGTATATAATACGGGTAGACAGGGGGGGATATAATACGGGTAGACAGGGGGGATATATAATACGGGCAGACAGGGGGGTATATAATACGGGTAGACAGGGGGGATATATAATACGGGTAGACAGGGGGGAATATAATACGGGTAGACAGGGGGTATATAATACGGGTAGACAGGGGGGTATATAATACGGGCAGACAGGGGGGTATATAATACGAGTAGACAGGGGGGATATATAATACGGGTAGACAGGGGGGTATATAATACGGGTAGACAGGGGGGTATATAATACGGGTAGACAGGGGGGGTATATAATACGGGTAGACAGGGGGGTATATAATACGGGTAGACAGGGGGGGGATATAATACGGGTAGACAGGGGGGGATATATAATACGGGTAGACAGGGGGGTATATAATACGGGTAGACAGGGGGGTATATAATACGGGTAGACAGGGGGGATATATAATACGGGTAGACAGGGGGGATATATAATACGGGTAGACAGGGGGATATATAATACGGGTAGACAGGGGGGATATATAATACGGGTAGACAGGGGGGATATATTTAATACGGGAAGACAGGAGGATATATAATACGGGTGACAGGGGAGTATATAAGACGGGTAGGACAGGGGGGATATATAATACGGGTAGACAGGAGGATATATAATACGGGTAGACAGGGGGGTATATAATACGGGTAGACAGGGGGATATATAATACGGGAAGACAGGGAGGATATATAATACGGGTAGACAGGGGAGTATATAATACGGGTAGACAGGGGGGATATATAATACGGGTAGACAGGGAGGATATATAATACGGGTAGACAGGGGGGATATATAATACGGGTAGACGGAGGATATATAAAACGGGTAGACACAGGGGATATGTAATACAGGTAAACAGGAGGATATATAATATCGGTAGATAGTGGGGATATATAATACGGGAAGAGAGGGGGATATATATATACGGGTAGACAGGGGGATATATAATAAGGGTAGACATGGGGATATATAATACGGGTAGACAGGGGGATATATAATACGGGTAGACAGGGGGGGGGGGGGGGATATATAATACGGGTAGACAGGGGGGATATATAATACGGGTAGAGAGGGGGGGATATATAATACGGGTAGGCACGGGGATATATAATACGGGTAGACAGGGGGGATATATAATACGGGTAGACAGGGGGATATATAATACGGGTAGACATGGGGATATATAATACGGGTAGACAGGGGGGATATATAATACGGGTAGACAGGGGGATATATAATACGGGTAGACAGGGGGATATATAATACGGGTAGACAGGGGGTATATATAATACGGGTAGACGGGGATATATAATACGGGTAGACAGGGGGGGATACATAATACGGGTAGACATGGGGATATATAATACGGGTAGACCGGGGGGTATATAATACGGGTAGACAGGGGGATATATAATACGGGTAGACAGGGAGGATATATAATACGGGTAGACAGGGGGGATATATAATACGGGTAGACGGAGGATATATAAAACGGGTAGACACAGGGGATATGTAATACAGGTAAACAGGAGGATATATAATATCGGTAGATAGTGGGGATATATAATACGGGAAGAGAGGGGGATATATAATACGGGTAGACAGGGGGATATATAATACGGGTAGACATGGGGATATATAATACGGGTAGACAGGGGGATATATAATACGGGTAGACAGGGGGGGGGGGGATATATAATACGGGTAGACAGGGGGGATATATAATACGGGTAGAGAGGGGGGATATATAATACGGGTAGACACGGGGATATATAATACGGGTAGACAGGGGGGATATATAATACGGGTAGACAGGGGGATATATAATACGGGTAGACATGGGGATATATAATACGGGTAGACAGGGGGGGATATATAATACGGGTAGACAGGGGGATATATAATACGGGTAGACAGGGGGATATATAATACGGGTAGACAGGGGGTATATATAATACGGGTAGACGGGGATATATAATACGGGTAGACAGGGGGGGATATATAATACGGGTAGACATGGGGATATATAATACGGGTAGACCGGGGGGTATATAATACGGGTAGACAGGGGGATATATAATACGGGTAGACAGTGGGATATATAATACGGGTAGACAGGGGGATATATAATACGGGTAGACAGGGGGGGGATATATAATACGGGTAGACAGGGGGATATATAATACGGGTAGACAGGGGGATATATAATACGGGTAGACAGGGGGATATATAATACGGGTAGACAGTGGGATATATAATACGGGTAGACAGGGGGAATATATAATACGGGTAGACAGTGGGATATATAATACGGGTAGACAGTGGGATATATAATACGGGTAGACAGTGGGATATATAATATGTGTACACAGGGGGATATATAATACGGATAGACAGTGGGATATATAATACGGGTAGACAGGGGGAATATATAATACGGGTAGACAGTGGGATATATAATACGGGTAGACAGTGGGATATATAATACGGGTAGACAGGGGGATATATAATACGGGTAGACAGGGGATATATAATACAGGTTGACAAGGGGATATATAATACGGGTAGACAGGGGGATATATAATATGTGTACACAGGGGGATATATAATATGGGTAGACAGGGGGATATATAATACGGGTAGACAGGGGGATATATAATACGGGTAGACAGGGGGGATATATAATACGGGTAGACAGGGGGATATATAATATGTGTACACAGGGGGATATATAATACGGGTAGACAGGGGGATATATAATATGTGTACACAGGGGGATATATAATACGGGTAGACATGGGGGATATATAATACGGGTAGACAGGGGGATATATAATACGGGTAGACAGAGGATATATAATACGGGTAGACAGGGGGATATATAATACGGGTAGACAGGGGGATATATAATACGGGTAGACAGGGGATATATAATATGTGTACACAGGGGGATATATAATATGTGTACACAGGGGGATATATAATATGGGTAGACAGGGGGATATATAATACGGGTAGACAGGGGGATATATAATACGGGTAGACAGGGGGGATATATAATACGGGTAGACAGGGGGATATATAATACAGGTAGACAGAGGATATATTATACGGGTAGACAGGGGGATATATAATACGTGTAGACAGGGGGATATATAATGAGGGTAGACAGGGGGATATATAATACAGGTAGACAGGAGGATATATAATACGGGTAGACAGGGGGGATATATAATACGGGTACACAGGGGGGGGGGGGGGGGGGGTATATAATATGGGTAGACAGGGGGATATATAATACAGGTAGACAGAGGATATATTATACGGGTAGACAGGGGGATATATAATACGTGTAGACAGGGGGATATATAATGAGGGTAGACAGGGGGATATATAATACAGGTAGACAGGAGGATATATAATACGGGTAGACAGGGGGGGGGGGGGGGGGGGTTATAACACATACTATGTCGTAATAAGGAGATAAGTAAGTCGTAATTTCGACATAAAAAAGTTAACTTCATGTTGCACTAACCGGCTGCCGTAATTTCTTGTGTATCAGCCCTCACGGACACACCGTATTTTTATTATATATAAAACCGTAAATTAGTCATTGTGCACACCCAGTCTATGCCAGAAATTAAGTGCATTTATGTTTTTTTTCTACTTTTACTTAAGTATATTTTATTATATTTTAACCCTTACCGCCGTTATCCTTCAAAGGCACGTGCGGGATGGTATATATACAATATGTATATATATGTCTGGAGTCGGATAATGTTTCTGGGGACAGAGTTATGGGTTTTGACGGTTATCCTACGCGTTGTTTGGCATTGTCTAGTCAGCCTTGTTAAATACTCCAAGGAGCTGGTGTAGTTTATGGATTTCAACATTAAATCTTATCAAAACAACCAGTGTACCCTTCCCCTGTAGAAACGTATACAGAGATTTGGCGCTCTTTACGGTGAGAAACGTCTTCATTAAAACTGTTTTGAAAAAAAAGACACACACAATATCCTCCTTCATGTACGTCACTGAAGCTTACAGACAAAGACATTCAGGACACCAGCTTGTTATCAGGAGAAAAACACGAATATACCACAGCCTCTAAAATACAAGCACAGGCACTTCACGCTTGGCTGTCTTTAAATGACCGTAGCTGTTGCTTGGACATTGCAAACCAAAACGAAGGCCTTGATGTAATTGATTCGACATATATTAACATATATCTATATTAACAGGTTACTTGAAGTGACAATGTGCATTCCAGTGTCCATTTATCCTTATTGATCTGTACGCAGGACTGTACTACATGTTAAGGTTATCGGGAATGAGTGAGACCCAACGATGGCGATTTGGCGGGGGTTAGGAGTGTTGTTTGGTTCAGGAAGGTCTGACAGCGGTATAATTACGTTGACATGATCTATCACAAAGTAACACGCGTTCTATAATCAGACATTTTTTCCGTAACACGTGACCTGTTGATCTTCAGTAATCCCCCCCCCCCCCCCCCCCCCCCCCCCCCTTCCCAGTATAAATCTATCGGCAAGTACAAACATTAACACTGTAAGAGTATTATTTCGGACGCACATCTATATAGTATATTTGATTTTGGCTATGATTTTTAAACGGAATAAAGAATTATGAAAGTTGTGTGTTAATCGTTTGAAAAAATGTAAATTGTTAACGCGCCACTATTCAAATCCATGTAGTTGAGTTCGTGGTCTGCAGATTACGGAAAACATCTCGAACTTAGGTTCAGCCGCAGTGTCTTTTTACCAGCAGTCTCAAAAGACACCTGTTAATTTCGACCAATGTTTTTAAAAAAAAAAAAAAAATTCTTTGCAAAATAACCTTAAAATTACAAATTAATTAGGGTCAGGAACTAAGTTCGTTATAATGAAATTGTCTAACTTTAATTTGTAACATCATCATTTCTTGGCAATTTATGCACCGATACAACATTGGAATCGATTATAAAGCGCGATTACAGTGTTGAATCGGTGCATAAATAGACAAGAAATGGTGTTACAAATTAAAGTTAGACAATTTCATTATAACTTAAGTTCCTGACCCCAAGTACCTGTGATTACGTCATGACTACATCACGGCCATACGTCATCATTATTGCCGGTGGAATAATAGTCGAGCTACAAAGATACTTGGGGAATGCAGATTTGCAGTTAAATATTTCATCACTTGTAATACTGAGGCCATCTGTTGTCAACTTTTCCTTTTCTATTCTTTGATCACTTTTAGGATCCACATGTCCGATGCGCAGACTAGATCGGCGTTGTTTTCGCGCCTCTATTATAGTTCTCGTCCTCGGTAATAGAAAAAGTTTCAAAGAACATTGAGAATTCCTCGCCGACTTAAACTATTTGTAATGATTGACCCTGATAACCATGCATTGATTAGCGTTCCGATGATAAAACAAGAAGTTATGATAAATCTTCTGTAATGATGAGGTATATTGATTGAATATACCAATGCATACGTATCAACACATACTATGATTCCACGAGTAAATGTTCTTATTAGTAAAATCAGAAAAATATCCTTCCTTATCCGAAATGCTTTACGACAGCTAAAAGTGAATATGTATGCAGATATAAAATACAGTCATGTAGTTGACGATGAACCGGGACAATCATGTTTGAAGGTTGCATCTTTTTATACTCTATTCTCTAAAACATGACATTGACCAACTTATTTATGAAAACATTTTTTTTTAATTACCCTTTTTTTGTTTTACAGAATAGAATGAGACTGCCTTTTTGTATGGCGCAGTTTGATTAAGTTTTGTCCGACTATATCTAACTCTTTTGTACAATTCTTCTAGGGGACATTAAAGACACTAAAATTGATCCGACTGATCCACTCACATTTCTAACTGTATCTTCCCTGTTTGTCTGTTACTTCTTTGTGATTGTGTTTTGATGTCTCTGCTACCGTCATTACATTGACATTATATTAATCTACTATTAGAATATAGCTTGGCAAACCTTAACAAAAACAACTTAGGGTCTGATGGCCAGTCACGTCTTGTTCTCACACACACTCTGTCTATTGGTTTTACACACTCTCTGTCTATTGGTTTTACACACTCTCTGTCTATTGGTTTTACACATACTCTATCTATTGGTTTTACACACACTCTGTCTATTGGTTTTACACACACTCTGTCTATTGGTTTTACACACACTCTGTCTATTGGTTTTACACACACTCTGTCTATTGGTTTTACACACACTCTGTCTATTGGTTTTACACACACTCTATTGGTTTTACACACACTCTGTCTATTGGTTTTACACACACTCTATCTATTGGTTTTACACACACTCTGTCTATTGGTTTTACACACACTCTATTGGTTTTACACATACTCTATCTATTGGTTTTACACACACTCTGTCTATTGGTTTTACACACACTCTATTGGTTTTACACATACTCTATCTATTGGTTTTATACACGCTCTGTCTATTGGTTTTATACACACTCTGTCTATTGGTTTTACACATACTCTATCTATTGGTTTTATACACACCCTATCTATTGGTTTTACACACACTCTGTCTATTGGTTTTACACACACTCTATTGGTTTTACACATACTCTATCTATTGGTTTTACACACACTCTATCTATTGGTTTTATACACACACCCTATCT